>NC_000080.6:51777444-51957444 GCF_000001635.26 Mus musculus | reverse complement strand
CTGGCTGTCCTGGAACTCACTTTGGAGACCAGGCTAGCCTCAAACTCAGAAATTCACTTGCCTCTGCCTCCTAAGTGCTGGGATTAAAGGCGTGCGCCACCACGCCTGGCCCCAAAATTTCTTAAACTAATCTTTTCATGTAACCTGGAATGATCCTTCTTAGATTTGAAGTACCTGAATTTAGTATCATAAAGTGCCAAATACTGAAAAAGCAAAGGAGGTCACACTGGAAGACTAAAGAAAGAGAACGATACCTTGCCCCACATCACTGGGAGTGTGTAAGGAATTGATAGTGTATGAAGTTGGTTGTGCAAGAGGGAAATGCTTTTATAATAATAAGAATTAGTAAAGAACCTAGCAGTGGTGTGGAGCCGCAGATGTGGGAAGGCTACAGGCATCAGAGGACTTTGTGCAAATGCAGCCAATCACCCTTCTGTTGTAGAGGGTCACAGGCCACAATGAAGAATATGCCCTGCCTGGGTACTTCCTTGAGATGAGTTCGCACATAGTTGGGGACATGTGTTCTTGACTTTGGTGGCAGTTCTTCTGGCCATTCTTGCAGGTTATACCAGTGTCTGGCAGGTGTGGTTTTGCATTTCTGTGTGTGTGCTTGTGACCATGGTCATGTTACATGGTTGAGGGTTAGACTATATGTGCCGAGTGTTAAATCATTGAGAGGAGGTCAAATGATCAAGGTAACTTATAAAAGAAAGGGTTTAATGGGGTTTATAGTTTCAGGGGCTCAAGTTCATGATGGCAGAGTGAAGGCAGGGTGGCAAAACAACTGAGAGCTCATATCTTGATCTCAAAGTGTGTGTGTGTGTGTGGGGGGGATGGACAGAGAGAGAGGGAGAGAGACAAAGAGACACAGAGACACAGACATAGAGACACAGAGACAGATCTTAAATATGCCCCAAGTCACTGGGATTCCCAGTTTCTTTGTTTTTGAGTGTGATGTTTCTGAGGTACTGGTCTCTCTGCTCCAAGGTGGCACCTGTGTCACTAACAGATCTCACTCACCTCTTCCTTGCAGAGATCTTTCCCTACCCAGCAGGCAGATGCCAGAAACATCAGGGAGCAGTTGTTTTAAAACTTGTTATTCTCTTTTCAGGAGGTCCTTTCTGTCTTGCAGACCCTCAGCCGAGCCTCTCCCGTCAGGATGAGAAGATTCCCCAAGTGGTTCCTCACTAACAGGTTTCGGAGTGAGATAGTGGCAGTGTCTGGAGATTTGAACATTTCCCAAGGACCAAGATGACTGACCCCAGACTTTGTAAACTCTGAGTCCAGTTAAGTTGTGAACATGCTTCCTCTTAAGCAGGTGCTTGCAGCCCCCCCACCCCCGAGTTGCGTCTTTGTGTGTATTTTGATTCCAGTCATTCGTCTTCATCCTTCCCGGCTGCCACAGTTTAGGACAGTTCCATCCATTAAGGACTAAAGTTTGCTATCTTTGTCTGTTTTATCCATTAGATGTGAACATGCCCCACTGTGGTGGTCTAGAGTTGACTACTAGGTACTCTCTCAACGGCCAAAGTATGGCGCTTGCCCTGTGATCCCAGCATTTGGGAGGCGCCCACAAGATGACCAGAAACTGAAGGTCATCCTCGTTTGAGAAGGCCAGACTCACTGAATAGGTGGAAGGACACTTGAGGATAACTCCCCATGCCATTTTGGGATCTCTACAGGCACATATACCATGTGTATGTGCACACACCCACCTGCACACAGGCACACATGCATCCCTCACACATGAAAATGGGAGGATATTATGTTTATCTGGTTCCAAATTTCTTCTTATGGTGCTTCGCCACATTAATTTTTTAGTCCATTGATCTTTTGTGCAGAGAGTCTCCCTGTGGGCAGCAGCCTGGAAGCTGGGTTACATCAGATCATAAGTTAAATGAATGTTACTCCCTCCAGCTATTATGGTCTTGAGACCGACCCAAGCACTGTGTATGTGTCTATCAATCTATTTGTTGTTAGCCACCCTGCTGTAGGTTGTTCTCTACACTGTCTCTATGTTTCCCGAAATAACGACTCTGAGACTCAAATATATTTACAAATACCTAGGCCATCTAGCCAGGTATGTTCCCTGACTATCTCATATGTTAATAACCTGTTTATTCTAATCTAAGTTGTGCCCCATGACTGGTTACTTCTGCTCAGGCTCCATATGTCTGTCTTCCTTCAGGTCCTCAGGGCCATTCCTCCAGCGCTTCTCTCTATCCCCGCATCCTTTCTTCCTACCGGAAGGAACTCCTCCCTTCTATTTCCTGACTCAGCTATAGGCCAATCAGCTTCATTTGACAGGTGATGCTTTCATAGAGACATAAGAGATTCCTTCTACACCATCCTACTGAAGACCAAAATTCACTTACCTTGTAGCATCCTCACCAGGGGAAAAATGTTTGCTTTTTTTGACCCCTAAGGAAACAATATCCACGTGTGGGGAGTTGAACAACAGATAAAGCAATGGGATTGTGTGTAACAGGCAGTGCAGTCACATTGCTAAATTCATCTGCTGTTCAGGCCACACTGTGACAGAATCAAATGGTGCTTTATATCATTTAGGGACCAATTCTTATTTTTATTTAAGAAATGTATTTATATGGATGTTTTGCCTGCTAATATGTCTGTGCATCACATACAGGCCAGGTGCTCACCAAAGCCAGAAGAAGGTGTCAGATTCACAGGAAATGGAGTTATAGACAATTGTAAACTGCCATGTGGATGCTAGAGATTGAACCCCAATCTTTTGGAAGAGGAGCAAGTGCTCTTAAGCAGTGACTAATCCCCCTTCTCTCTCCCCCCAATTCTTATTGATTTTGTTTTTATGTATTACTGGACAGAACCCACATTTCAGTTTACACTCCTCCCTGAGATGAGTCAAGATGCAAATTTGAAACAGTGAGGTGGTAATAACACTGACCAGACAATGACAGTCCTCAATCCAGGCAACTCCTCTGTGGCTAGCGAGTGGCCTGCTCTCAAGTCATGCCCATGACTACTTTACACGTACCCACCTTTACCAAACACAAAAGCTGTACAGTGCCAGGAGTCCAGTTAATCTTAACTCCTGAATGGACTGGAGGTCTATTCTTTATTGTTCCTAGCAACATTTTTGGGATGGTTGTCTCTGGCAGCAGGATCACTACTCTCTGTTCTGTTACCTAACTCAGTCTTTCTCAAAAAACTGGTTCCACTGTGAAATACTCCATTTCTTTTTTTTTTTTTTACATTTCTCCTCTTCCTCCTCCTCCTCTTCTTCTTCTTCAAAATTAATTAATTAATTAATTTATTTATTTATTATATGTAAGTACACTGTAGCTGTCTTCTGACACTCCAGAAGATGGCATCAGATTTCGTTATGGATGGTTGTGAGCCACCATGTGGTTGCTAGAATTTGAACTCAGGACCTTTGGAAGAGCAGTCTGCGCTCTTAACCGCTGAACCATCTCACCAGCTCCCCCCTCCTCCTCTTCCTCCTCCTCCTCCTCCTCTTCCTCCTCCTCCTCCTCCTCCTCCTCCTCCTCCTCCTCCTCCTCTTCTTCTTCTTCTTCTTCTTCTTCTTCTTCTTCTTCTTCTTCTTCTTCTTCTTCTTCTTCTTCTTCTTCTTCTCCTCCTCCTCTTCCTTCTTCTTCTTCTCCTTCTTCTTCTCCTTTTGTCCTCTTCCTCCTCCTCCTCCTTCCTCCTCCTTCCTCCTCCTCCTCCTTCTTCCTCTTCCTCCTCCTCCTCTTCCTCATCTTCCTCCTTTTTTCTCTTTTTTCTTCTTCCACCTCTGCCTTTCCCCTCCTCTTCCTCCTTTTCCTCTTCCTTTCTTTCTCTTTCTCCTCTTTCTTCTTTTTACAGTACTTACAGCTGAAAATATTGTCTTTCGCTTTTTCCTTGACTCCTCCCTTTTACAGCTAACATTCTGAACATCCAGTGTGTCCAAGCAGAGGCAGGGGCAGTGCTACACTTGGCTGTTAGTTTTGCTGATTCCTTTCCCTTTCTGCCTCTGGTCTGGATGGTCATTACCACTGTGTGTCTCCTTGCCCACCTTCTCTCCTGAGTCTTATGGATCATATATATGGATCATATATTGTTTATTAGAGCTTGGTACGATGTTCGTTTCCCTACAACTTTTTTAGTTAGAAAATCCCCAGTCATTCTCCTGTGTCCTGACATTTGTTTTCCCTTGTTTGGTATCAAACTTCTTTTTTGCTGACTAGTCCACTACACCAGGGGTCTCTCACTTTCCTCCACATGTGAACTATTTGAACGAAGTTTATTCTATAGGGCTGCGTTTCTTGTTTTCTACAAGACAGCTTGTCTTTGAACTAGCTGTCCCCCCTTTCCCTGCCTTGCTGGCTCACAGGGGCAGAGTCACCACGTGTTGATCTCAGTGGCACACACACACACACACACACACACACACACACACACACACACACACACAGAGTTTCAGTTGAATACTTTCTCTCTTTTCTTCTTTTTTTTCCCCTGAGACAAAGTCTCTCTCCAAGGTCTCAGATGGCCTGAACACCACTCTGAGCCCAGGCTAGCCTCCAACTCCCAGAAATTCTCCTCCCAAGAGCTGAGATGAGTCTTAAACTACTTTACCCAGCTCAGCTGAATAATTTCTAAAATGCCCCTAGGTTTAAAGAAAAAAAAGTGAAAGTGCTGGCAGCCATAAGGGAAAGTAAGAAGAGGGCAAGTATGAGACCATGACTTGCTTGAAAGACAAGGAATGGAAAACAAGCAGCTATGAGGTCACCACAGCCTGGCTCAAGCTCCCAGCATGCTCTTCAACTTCTGATCTTCCCTACTGAGGACTGGGATTTTGGTGGGTTTTATATGATGCTGGGGAAAAATCCCAGTAGTTCATGCATGCTAAGCACTCTCCCAGCTGAGCTACATCCCTTGTTTTTTCTGGATACTTCATGTAGGTGGGATATGATAAAACCCTGCTTGAGCTGGGTAGGGTGGTGCACACTTTCAATCCTAGATACTGGGAGGCAGAGGCAAGTGGAGTTTAATGGGTTCAAGACCAGCCTGGTCTACATACTGAGTGCTAGACTAGCCAGGGCCACACAGTAAGACTCTGTTTCAAACCAAAAGAAAAACAAACAAAAACAAGCAAACACAGCAACAAAAAAAGAACTCCGTAACTCTTTGCTGGTTACTAGCCTGAACAATAGCATGCCCCTTGAGGCTAGTCTACTAAATACAAGAGCCACCAGGAGGAGTTTTCTGTTTTTAAGAATTAAAATCTTTCCTGGTGGTGGTGGTAGCAGTGGCTGCGGATGTGGTGGCTGCATTGCATGCATGCCTTTAATCCCAGAACTTGGGATACAGAGGCAGGTGGATCTCTGTGATTTTGAGGACAGTTTGGACTACAGAGAGAGTTCCAGAACAGCCAGGGCTACACAAAGAAACCTTGTTTCAAAACAATCAAATGAAAAATTAAATTCTTTTATTTTATTACATGTGCACGCCCCAGTGTGCGTGAGTGGGTGTACCACCAAAAACAACTTGTGGGAGTCTCATCTCTCTTTTCACACCCAATTCGGGTTCCAGGGATTCAACTCAGTCCTTAAGTTTGATAGTAGGTAGGCAGGCACCTTTACCCCCCTGAATCATTTCATGGGCCACTGGTAGGGAATTTTGGGATTCATTCTTCAAATAGGCTTCCAGGTTATGAAAGACTAACTGTTCTTGGTTTATTTTTTTGGGTCCCAGATCTTGGCAAAGGTCAATAATGAGGATAAGGAAGCTGTGTTAGTTTCAGATTGAGGCGAGGGCTTAGTGATTGAGGTGAGAATTTCCTTCTAAAATGAGATCATGGCTCTTACGGTCTACAGGAATCCCCTGGACTCTCCTTTGGAGGCTCTGAGTCTCAGAGTGTCATTGACCAAGTTCAGTATTGACACTTTCGGGAAGCCTCATTCCCACTCACTGACCCTTAGGTACTCCAGGGAGAACTCGGATGTGCAGAGGGTGTCAAGGTAAAATGTCTTCAGTCCATATTTGCCATAACTATTGTTTATCAGCAGTATTCTAATAGAAATAAGTTTTTTTTTGTTTTGTTTTTTGTTTTTTCGAGACAGGGTTTCTCTGTATAGTCTTGGCTGTCGTGGAACTCACTTTGTAGACCAGGCTGGCCTCAAACTCAGAAATCCGCCTGTCTCTGCCTCCCAAGTGCTTGGATTAAAGGCATGCGCCACCACCGCCCGGCCCCTAGAAATAAGTTTAAAAAATTTATTTTGTTGGGGATCTAATTCAGGAACTTGCACATGTTAGACAAGTAACTCTGTTACTGAGTTAGCTATATGCTCAGCTCAAAAGAAATCTCTTAAGGCATTATTTTCATGGAAAATAAAAGTGCATTGTGATGGTTTGTATATGATTGGACCAGGGAGTGGCACTATTAGATGGTGTGATCCTGTTGGAGTAGGTGTGTCACTGTGGGCATGGTATAATACCCTCACCCTAGCTGCCTGGAACCACCTGTATTAACTTGGGCATGTGTCTAAGACATCTGTGCCTTACTTCTCTGGCATGAACCTCTTACCTCTACATGCATTCCCACACACGTAAACATGCTTGCACATCACCCCACAAGCCTCTAAAAAATTTTACAACATAATGTTTCTATGTTTTGAACTAGTATTTCACTGTAGCCTAGTGTGGCTTTCAATTTATGGTGATTCTATTGGGATCGGGATGGCAGGCATGGTCAACAAAGTCTTTGATGTCCTACTTCCCCCAATTAAATGTATCCTTCCAACCCTGATAAATTAACTTACCTGGAGGAATTAAGATCTTTTTAAAAGCAGGTATTTTTAAGCCCACTGAACAAGATGTTTTAGCTACAGTGATACAAAATAGCATAATAAGATAAGCATGTTGTCTACCTTGTTCCTTAAGTGTTTTTTTGAAAATTTGTAATGGTTTTCTCCTAAATAAGGCATGGGGAGGCATGCCTGTAAGCCTAGCACTTTGGAAATAAAGTCAGGAAGTTCTACGCCAACTCAAGCTACAGGAGACTCTGGCTCAAAAGAATTTTGTTGTTGTGAATATATTTGAAATTATTCAGCCAAGTCTCTGTTAAACATGTAAGATCATTGCCAGTGTAAAACACATCTGGGTAATTTATGGATTTCATAGTGTCTCTAATAAATACTTAAGAATGAAAATAAGAGCCATCTTGGTTCCCGGATCTCACCGAGACTAGTCTGCACAGGTGAGAGTGTGGACTACAGAAGCTAACAGCTTCTGGGACAGGTGGAAGCCACACAGCTTCTGAGGCAGACCCCTTTTCGGACTCCAGACATCCAGGCACCTTCCCTGCCAGAGGAGAGGTGTCCACCCCACCCAGGAGGGCTTTGCCGGAGCACCTGGGGGAGCCATCTTGGTTCCCGGATCCCTCTGAGACTAGGCTGTGCAGGTGAGAGTGTGGACTACAGAAGCTAACAGCTTCTGGGACAGGCCCTGTTTTGGGCCTTCATCATCTGCCAGGAGGCAGGTCCAAACACCAGATATCTGTGCACCTTCCCTGCAAGAGGAGAGCTTGCCTGCAGACAGTGCTCTAACCACTGAAACTAGGAGAGAGCTAGTCTCCCAGGTCTGCTGATAGAGGCTAACAGAATCATGAGAGGAACAAATTCTAACCACAGACAACTATAACAACTAACTCCAGAGATTACCAGATGGCAAAAGGAAAACGTAAGAATCTTACTAACAAAAACCAAGACCACTCACCATCATCAGAACCCAGCACTCCCACCTCAGACAGTCCTGGGCACCCCAACACACTGGAAAAGCTAGACCCTAATTTAAAAGTTTATCTCATGATGATGGTAGAGGACATCAAGAAGGACTTTAATAACTCACTTAAAGAAATACAGGAGAACACTGCTAAAGAGTTACAAGTCCTTAAAGAAAAACAGGAAAACACAACCAAACAGGTAGAAGTCCTTAAAGAAAAACAGGAAAACACATCCAAACAGGTGATGGAAATGAACAAAACCATACTAGAACTAAAAAGGGAAATAGACACAATAAAGAAAACCCAAAGTGAGGCAATGCTGGAGATAGAAAACCTAGGAAAGAAATCTGGAACCATAGATGCGAGCATCAGCAACAGAATACAAGAGATGGAAGAGAGAATCTCAGGTGCAGAAGATTCCATAGAGAACATCGGAAAACAATCAAAGAAAATGCAAAATGCAAAAAGATCCTAACTCAAAACATCCAGGAAATCCAGGACACAATGAGAAGAACAAACCTACGGATAATAGGAGTAGATGAGAATGAAGATTTTCAACTTAGAGGACTGGCAAGTATTTTCAACAAAATTATAGAAGAAAACTTCCAAAACCTAAAGAAAGACATGCCCATGAACATACAAGAAGCCTACAGAACTCCAAATAGACTGAACCAGAAAAGAAATTCCTCCCAACTCATAATAATCAGAACAACAAATGGATTAAATAAAGACAAAGTATTAAAAGCAGCAAGGGAAAAGGGTCTAGAAACATAAAAAGGCAGGCATATTAGAATTTCTCCAGACTTCTCACCAGAGACTATGAAAGCCATAAGATCCTGGACAGATGTTATACAGATAGTAAGAGAACACAAATGCCAGCCGAGCTACTATACCTAGCCAAACTCTCAATTACCATAGATGGAGAAACCAAAGTATTCCATGACAAAACCAAATTCATACAATATCTTTCCATGAATCTAGCCCTTCAAAGGATAATAACAGAAAAAAACCAATACAAGGACAGCAACTACACTCTAGGAAATGAAAGAAATTAACTCTTTAAAAAACCTAAACAGCCACAAGAACAGAATGCCAAGTCTAACAACAAAAATAATAGCAACAATTACTTTTCCTTAATATCTCTTAATATCAATGGACTCAAATCCCCAATAAAAGACATAGACTCACAGACTGGATATACAAACAGGACCCAACATTTTGCTGCTTACAGGAAACCCGTCTCAGGGAAAAAGACAAACACTACCTAAGAATGAAAGGCTGGAAAGCAATTTTCCAAGCAAATGGTCTGAAAAAAAAACAAGCTGGAGTAGCTATTCTAATATCTAACAAAATCGACTTCCAACCCAAAGTTATCAAAAAAGACAAGGAGGGGCACTTCATACTCATCAAAGGTAAAATCTTCCAAGAGGAACTCTCAATTCTGAATATCTATGCTCCAAATACAAGGGCAGCCACATTCATTAAAGAAACTTTAGTAAAGCTCAAAGCACACATTGCACCTCACACAATAATAGTGGGAGACTTCAACACACCACTTTCATCAATGGACAGATCGTGGAAACAGAAACTAAACAGGGACACAGTGAAACTAACAGAAGTGATGAAACAAATGGATCTAGCAGATATCTACAGAATATTTTATCCTAAAAAATAGGATATACCTTCTTCTCAGTACCTCACGGGACCTTCTCCAAAATTGACCATATAATTGGTCACAAAACAGGCCTCAACAGATACAAAAATATTGAAATTGTCCCATGCATCCTATCAGATCACCATGGACTAAGGCTGATCTTCAATAACAACATAAATAATAGAAAGCCAACATTCATGTGGAAACTGAACAACACTCTCCTCAATGATACCTTGGTCAAGGAGGGAATAAAGAAAGAAATTAAAGACTTTTTAGAGTTTAATGAAAATGAAGCCACAACATACCCAAACTTATGGGACACGATGAAAACATTTCTAAGAGGAAAACTCATAGCTCTGAGTGCCTCCAAAAAGAAACTAGAGAGAGCACACACTAGCAGCTTGACAACACACCTAAAAGCTCTAGAACAAAAGGAAGCAAATTCAGCCAAGAGGAGTAGATGGCAGGAAATAATCAAACTCAGGGGCAAAATCAACCAAGTGGAAACAAGAAGAACTATTCAAAGAATCAACCAAAGGAGGAGCTGGTTCTTTGAGAAAATCAACAAGATAGATAAACCCTTAGCCAGACTCACTAGAGGGCACAGGGAAAGCATCCTAATTAACAAAATCAGAAATGAAAAGGGAGACATAACAACAGATCCTGAGGAGATCCAAAACACCATCAGATCCTTCTACAAAAGGCTATACTCAACAAAACTGGAAAACCTGGATGAAATGGACAAATTTCTGGACAGATACCAGGTACCAAAGTTGAATCAGGATCAACTTCACTGATAAGTGGATATTAGCCCAGAAACTTAGAATACCCAAGATATAAGGTACAATTTGCAAAACACATGAAACTCAGGAAGAACGAAGACCGAAGTGTGGACACTTTGCCCCTTCTTAGAATTGAGAACAAAATACCCATGGAAGGAATTACAGAGACAAAGTTTGGAGCTGAGACAAAAGGATGGACCATCTAGTGATTGCCATATTCAGGGATCCATCCCATAATCAGCCTCCAAATGCTGACACCATTGCATACACTAGTAAGATTTTGCTGAAAGGACCCTGATATAGCTGTCTCTTGTGAGGCTATGCCAGGGCCTAGCAAACACAGAAGTGGATGCTCACAGTCAGCTATTAGATGGATCACAGGGCCGCAATGGAGGAGCTAGAGAAAGTACCCAAGGAACTAAAGGGATCTGCAACCCTATAGGTGGAACAACAATATGATCTAACCAGTACCCCCTGGAGCTGGTGTCTCTAGCTGCATATGTATCAGAAGGTGGCCTATTTGGCTGTCAGTGAAGAGAGAGGCCCATTGGTCTTGCAAACTTTATATGCCTCAGTACAGGGGAATGCCAGGGCCAAGAATTGGGAGCCAGTGGGTAGGGGAGTGTGGGGCGGGGAGGGTATGGGGGACTTTTGGGATAGCATTGGAAATGTAAATGAAGAAAATACCTAATTTAAAAAAAAGCATGGTTGTGCACGCCTATAATCCCAGCACTCAGGAGGCAGAGTCAGGCGGATTTCTGAATTCGAGGCCAGCCTGGTCTACAGCGTGAGTTCCAGGACAGCCAGGGCTATATAGAGAAACCCTGTCTTGGGAAAAAAAAGAGTGAAAATAAAAGTTCTTTTTTGTCTGATCTTGAACCTTACTTTACCTTGGAGGCTTTTAATAAAGATCTACTTTTTATTTTACATGCATGAATATTTCTGAGTGTCTTGTCTGCATGTGTGTATGTGTACCACATGTGCATCTGCCAACTGAAGAGGTTGGAAGAGGTGCCAGATGCCCTGGAACTGGAGTTACAGAGGGTTGTGAGCTGCCACGTGGGTGATAGAACTGAACCCAGATCCTCTGCAAGAGCAGCTGGGTGCTTAACCACTGAGCCATCTTCCCAGGTCCATGGGATCCCCTTTGGCAATAGAGGATGAGGAGAAGTTTGTCCTACTTTGCTTGAAGCCTTTGTTCTTCTGCCATAGAAGCCAATGGAGCTCTCAGATTTGACTACTCAGCATCTGATTCAAAAGCTATTAACACTGATACCTCTCAGGCTTTCCCAGAATGCTAATCACTGTTTGAAGCACTTTGTATCAGTCACGTTGAGTTCACAGGATACTGGACATCTTAGGATGTCCTGGGTTAGAGCATATTTCTATCACAACAGACATTTTTTTCTTTCTTCTTCTACAAATTGTGAATGTCCAATAGGGTGTCATTAGCAAGGAGGTTTTCTAATGTTTCTGTGTCTCCATGGATATCCAAAGCTTATTGAATAGGATAGCCTCATTGCTAGGAATGTTACCTCACTCTAGCTTCAGTATTAAGATCATTTATTTACTAGGTTCAACTTTTGTTCCTTGGATCTGGGTATAAATTATCCTGAAAGCCACATGCGGTGCCTGGGCAGTTCTCCCCTGGATTTCCTTCTCCTTCTGTCCCCTCAACAATGGAAATCTTGGGGGGACAGAAACCCAGTTTCTTTCTCTAACTTTCAATTCCCCACTCTCCATTCTGTAACTTTTAAGTAGTAATGCCTCAGGTTTCCATAGCCTGGGCTTTGGCCTTAATTATTATCAGCTTCGACCTTATCATTGGCGTTTGGAAAGCTGAATGACCAAGTGCCTATCCCATTTTCCTGGCATTCCGAAATGTACTGTGATTACGACCTTAAGAAGAAATGGGCCCCTGTCAAGCCCAAGTTGCCAGGAAGGAGAATCAAGCGATTCCTTGCATTTTACTGATAACCAAGGCAGTTCCAAACAGTGGTGCACGTCCCCAGTGTATCTTTGAGAGAAGAGTTTCCTTATGAACTTATAAGTGTTGAAAATGCAGCCTGTCATGATGGCTCACGTCTGTAGTCCCAGAATTTGGTCGGCTGAGATAAGATTGCCAGGGGTTGCAGGCCAGCCTGAACTACATACAGAGCAAGACCTGTCTCAAACAAACAAAAATCAATTAGATTC
Organism: Mus musculus; assembly: GCF_000001635.26. Lineage (NCBI taxonomy): Eukaryota > Metazoa > Chordata > Mammalia > Rodentia > Muridae > Mus > Mus musculus. Next base: position 51,945,065 of record NC_000080.6, on the reverse strand, counting down.
TATCAGCCATAGAAGTATACATGGGTATTTATTTATTTATTTATTTTAAAAGATTTATTATTATACATAAGTACACTGTAGCTGTCTTCAGACATACCAGAAGAGGGCGTCAGATCTCTTTATGGGTGATTGTGAGCCACCAGGTGGTTGCTGGGACTTGAACTCAGGACCTTCAGAAGAGCAGTCAGTGTTCTTACCCGCTGAGCCATCTCACCAGCCCCAGTATTTATTATAAAAAGTTTAATAATTAATAGCTTGAAAAAGCTTAAAATGGAATTTATAAAATAATTATGAACATTTTCCTACATAGCTAAAAACAGGAAAATTAACTGACCGGTAAGATAAATATTAAGAAGGTGAGTGTGGTGATTCACACCTGTAATTCCAGCACTCAGGAGGGCAGAAGCAAGCAGATCTCTGAGTTTAAGGCCAGCCTGGTCTGCAGAGATAGTTCCAGGACAGCCAAGGGGGTAGAAGAAGATATAAATCTTAAGTCCACAGTTTCCACACAGTAAACATATTTAGACAACAATAGAGCTTCACTATCCTCTCAGAAGGTACCCACACTCTTTCCTAGTTTTTATTCCCCAAGTCTGTCAACACAACTTTCTTAAAAACTGTTCAGTGGTGGTGCACGCCTTTAATCCCAGCACTTGGGAGGCAGAGGCAGGCAGATTTCTGAGTTTGAGGCCAGTCTGGTCTACAGAGTGAGTTCCAGGACAGCCAGGGCTACATAGGGAAACCAAAAAACTGTTTTGTGTTTTGAGACAGGATCTTGCTTTGTAGATCAGGCTATTCATTCTGGAACTCACTGTGAAGTCCAAGCTAGCCTTGGCCTTTTGGCTGCTTCTCCTGCTGTGTCTGACTCTGAGTACTGGGATTAAAGGAATGAGCTACTCTACTCCTTGGTTTTTGTTTTATTCTCTCTCTCTCTCTCTCTCTCTCTCTCTCTCTCTCTCTCTCTCTCTCTCTCTCTCTCTCTCTCACCTCTGCCTCTCTCTCTGCCTCTGCCTCTCTCTCTGCCTCTGCCTCTCTCTCTGCCTCTGCCTCTCTCTCTGCCTCTGCCTCTCTCTCTGCCTCTGCCTCTCTCTCTGCCTCTGCCTCTCTCTCTGCCTCTGCCTCTCTCTCTGCCTCTGCCTCTGCCTCTGCCTCTGCCTCTGCCTCTGCCTCTGCCTCTGCCTCTGCCTCTGCCTCTGCCTCTGCCTCTGCCTCTGCCTCTGCCTCTGCCTCTGCCTCTGCCTCTGCCTCTGCCTCTGCCTCTGCCTCTGCCTGCCTCCCGAGTGCTGGGACTAAAGGTATGTACCATCACTATCTGGCAAAACACCTTAGTTTTAAACTCTACTTATCTGGTCTTTTAGAAAACAGAAACAAAAGCAACTGGAAATTTGCTTCATTTTGGGAAGAAACACTAAAGGTGTAATGTAGAAACTTATGTTCTCATGCTAATTGTGTTACCCCCCCCCCCAAAAAAAACAACCCTGTTTGCATAGTCCCGCAGTCAGGCTAAAGGAAGCCTGCCCCAAGTTGGCTCTGACAGGGAAGTAAAGTTGCCAATGGCCGATGGCTGGGCAGGGAGACAGAGGCGGGACTTTTAGAATACCAGGGCAAGAAACGCAGGAGGCAGAAGGAGATGGGGAAGAAGAGAGATTAGACATAAGAGCCCCCGGACATGTAAGAATCCAGGAATGTGGCACCAGGGACCACTTCCCCGATTGGGTCTGGGGTAGCAGAGATGAAATATAGATTTTAAAAAGGTGTTAACTCAGGAATATCGGAGGGGGAAAGTGGGTTAGCCACAGGGAGCTAGGGCGAAACCCAGCCGTTGAGTTAGCAAGGCATATTCAAAAATAGCGCGAGCGCATGTGTTTCATTTTCGAATCCCGAGCTCTTGGGTGGGTGCAGAGCCACGCGTGCACCTGCCAGGAGCGTAGAGCGAACTCTAAATATTTACCGCTACAGTGTAATTTTAGTCACTTCAAGTTTTTGTAGGGAAGATGTTTATCTCCAAAACTCCAACAGCCATCAGAACTCACCAGCGGTGGGGCAGAAATGGCTAAGCCTGACGACCTGAGTTCAATAAGCTCTGGTTCACACACACCTTGGCAGAGGGGAGAGTAGGAGAGCGCTTATTGCAACTTGATTTCTGACCTCCACATGTACACGTGCGGCATGCCCATATCACTCTGCTCGAGAAGCTTCTAAAACACTTCACAAATAAAAATTACAAAGAATTGTGAAAAAATAGACTCACGTGCCTCTAAGTGTTTGCCTTCCCAAGCATCTCAGTTAAAAACCGTTTATTTAGAATAAGTATAGAGTGGGCTGGGGAATGTCTCTAACTCAGCGGGAGAATGCTTGCCTAATAGGGATGAGTCTCTGGGTTCAGTTCCCAGGACTGAACGCATGGACACACACGCATAAATAAAGAAAGGCATAAATGCCAAGTATGGCGACCATAGGAGAATTACAATATTAAGATTTTTGGTAAAAGTTTGTAATTTTTGACTATTCTCTTAGTCACAATATGATGGCAGTGTTCTGTCCTTGGGAAGTAGTGATTTTGCTCTGTCGTTTGGGGTTGGGACAGCGCATGTCTACTTCCCAGCCTCGTAAGGGCTAACTCATCTACTTAGCAGTCACATCCTGTTTGAGTTGTCACTTTCCCTGTTGCAGCTTCCTCTTTAACACTTTTGCTTTTCTCTCTCTCTCTCCAAACAGTAACCCGGGATTGAGCCCAGGTTCTCACACATCCTCAGGGCATCCGGCCCCTACTTTTCCCCTCTGTCCTCTCAAGTGTTTCATTCAACAGGACCGTGCCTTAACTATGCCCCTGGGGAACCCAGGAGAGCCACAGATGCAGAACACTTTCCCGGGGAAACTTGGTGGGGGCTCTTACCGTGATATGTGGCGCCCCTCTACCATTTGCCAGCATCTGGTGCCTTTTGGTACCTGGAGCTGGCTGGAGCCTCCTAAATTTTATAATTTTGTTTCTTTTTCTTGTTTGATTTTGTTTTGTTTTGTTTTTGTTTTGAGAGCGGTTTTCTCTGTGTAACCCTAGCTGTCCAGGAACTTACTCCGTAGACCAGGCTGGTCTCAGACTTGGAGATCCACCTGCCTCTGTCTCTCGAGTGCCGGGATTAAAGCTACGTACCCAGCCCTTAATTTTTATTTCGAAGATTTCCTACAATCATGTTTGTAGTTAGGATTGTTCTTATTTTGCTTTAAGGAATTGACCCGCTGAAAGGTACAGGAACAGTGTTCAAGGTCACTAAACAACTGAGCCAGGGGCCAGGATTATGAAATTCTGCCTGGCTCCAAAGCTCAAAAGCTAGGGGTACACTATGGGGGGGGGTAGAGTAAACCACTCAGCGAGGGGGGTGGGGAAGGTCTCCTGGGCAAGGGTCTCGGGGCACTTTGGGACTGAGACAAAGGAAGAAAGAAGGCGAGGCAACGGTCAGATAATTGCCCAAGACTTTCCAGCTCTGCCCCATAGAGGGAGAAATAATGCCTTTAGTTCAGGCGACAGGACATGATATACCCCTACCTCAAACCCCCAGGCTCAGGCAAACTGCTATTGTAGAGAAGCAAGGGAGAGCGAATGAACACAAGGAAGGAAGCTCTGTCAGCTTCGCCCAGTCTGTTTCTGACAAGCAGGCTGTGGGCCACGGAAGTTCCCTAAGGTCAAGGGAAATGTGATCTGGAGAAGTGTAATGAAACTGGGACACACCCCTCAGCCCTCAGGCCAAGCGGACCCAGCAACAGTCAGCCTGGTGGAGTTGGTAGCAGGCTAGAAAGAGGGAGGGTCCTCGAGGAAAGGGAAAAAGAATGAATTAAGAGCCCAACATACCTCATAATCAGTTTCTTGGCTACAGAGGTAGCAGTGGCCAGCACAGGGTACCCAGTTCTACGCAACTCTCAGGATCCATTTCATGAGCGAACTTTTACCTATTTCTCCAATCTGCAATGTTTTTCTTTCTTGCCCAACTGGTATGGTGGCACAGTAATTAAAGACACCTATTTTTACAGCAAGGTTCTGCCAATTAGACAAGCTCTATTTAAACTATGACTTTTCCCCCATAATTTTTGCTATTTATTTTTATCTCATGTGCATTATGGTCTTGCCTGCATGTATGTCTGTGTGAAGGTGTTGGATCCTCTGAAATTGGAGTTACAGACGGGTGTGAGCCGCCATGTGGGTGCTGGGAAATTGAACCTGGGTCTTCTGGAAGGACAGTCAGTGCTCTTAACCACTGAGCCATCTCTCCAGCCCTAAATTATGCTTTTTGATATCTGTTTTCTCATCTATAAAAGAGACAAGGGAACCCTGTCAAATTCATATTCGCAGGTAGTAGGCGATTTGTCTGCATGGCTCATGCAAGGCATGACGTGCTGGATAAATATGTGGAATTTCTTTGTCTTCTCTCCTCTCAGCTGTCTGTCCCCAGAAGTCACCTCACCAGGTCAGAGTTCTGACTTAGGAACGGAAACAACACTGCTTTTGAATTGCACACACACCCTTCTCCATCTCTTCCTGCCACTTGTCATATTTTGATGAGACAGAGCAGGGGAGAGATGGTCAAAGGCATAAAGCAGGAAGCCTGTCCCCGGGATCCTGCGCTTCTCTCTCTTGGAGATCAGCCCCTGGTTCTCTACACTGGCAGTTTGCCTGGGCCTGAGGGGTTGAGGTAGGGGCTTGTCAAAAAATCTCCTGTCACCTGGACAGATGAAGGCATTATTTCTCCCTCTAGAGTAGAATTGGAAAGTTCTGGGAAATGATCTGAACATAAACAAACAAACAACAAAACAAAACAAAACAAAAAACAAAAAATAAAGACACTCTTCTTGGAGATTGGGTCACCAAAGTGTCAGCCCCAACTCCTCTCTGAAGAGCTTGAGGCAGAAAGGACCCACGAGATGAGAGGAAGAGAAGTTACGGGGTGGGGGTGGGGGGGAAGGGGACACAGCAGAGTCAGGGAGTGGGTTTAGGACTTGGACAAAGAGTAAGAATTCTGGAAACCTAGAGAACTTGGTCCAAGTGCACAGAACCATCAGGGATTCTCCAGAGTGTCTTCTTGAGGAGGGTGCCGGGCTGCTGTGTAAGATGCACTCAGATGATGCCTGTAGTTTGTGAACTTCCCTGAGGAGAGTTCACACATGGTCAGGGGCAGGTGCTCTTCACTTGGTGGAAGCTCTCCTGGCCATTCTTGCAGACCATGTCCAGGATCTGGCAGGACTGAAGCACAAAGATGTTAGGGTTTTTACAGTGTGTGTGTGTGTGTGTGTGTGTGTGTGTGTGTGTGTGTGTGGTGTGTGTGGTGTGTGTGGTGTGTGTGTGTGTGTGTGTGGTGTGTGTGTGTGTGTGTGTGTGGTGTGTGTGGTGTGTGTGGGGTGTGTGTGTGTGTGTGTGTGTGTGTGTGCATGTTCTCAGTTAAATTCTGAGATGAGGTCACATGACTAGGCTCAGTGCTGACTAGGACTTCAGCTACCTACAGTCTGGAGGAGGAGACAGAATCTTATTCTGCTTGGTACTATCTCCCTGAAAGGAAGGTATCTTAGGGTTTTACTTTTGTGAACAGACACCATGACCAAGGCAACTCTTATAAAGGACAATATTTAATTAGGGCTGGTTTACAGGTTCAGAGGTTCAGTCCATTATCATCAAGACAGGAGCCTGGCAGCGTCCAGGTAGTCAGGGTGCAGGCAGAGCTGAGAGTTCTACACCTTCATCCGAAGGCTTCGAGGAGAATACTGGCTTCCAGGCAGCTAGGATGAGCGTCTTAAAGCCCACGCCCACAATGACACACCTACTCCAATAGGTCACACCTACTCCAATAGGCCACACCCTCTAATAGTGCCACTCCCTAGACCGAGCAAATGCAAACTATCACAGGAGGAGTCGGGATTGAGGCTGAGGCTGCTTGGGAAGAGAACAGGGACTGCTCAGTCAAGGCACTACTTTCCTGTACTTTATTCTAGCTGATCAACCAGCCTTCTTACTGCATGCCTCTTATTTTTGGTCACTGTTTTAACTTACCACTACCCAGGAACTCACGGCTACCGTGATACCATCCACTAATTAGAATCCTGACCTTATACCCCTTGCATAATTCTGTTACCTTTTGCTCTCAGCCCTGTCTCCTTGGGTCCCCACTTCCTTGTGTAGGGAATGGAGGAAGCCCTGAGAGAATGAAGTCCCAAGTGCATGGATATTGTTGACACGGTCATGACCTGATGACAAAGCCCCAGTGTCTCAGCCACATGGGAGTGACAAAGCTTTCTCTGCATGAGGTTCAGAGTGATGGCAAAGCCTTCCCTAGGTGGTCTAAGTAGGAGTTGTCGACCAACATGTGCCCAAACTGGCAACTGCAGCTTCCCACTTCCGAATGTTTACACTTTTGAGACTGGTAACCTAAGAAGACCGACTACTGGATCTAACTAACCTGTCTGTGGTGGTTTAAATGGGATTGCCTCCCTCTACACTCACATGTTTGAATACTTGATTGCAAGTTGGCGGAACTATTTTGGAAGGACTACAAGGAGTGGCCTTGTTGGAGGAGGAGTGTTGCTGAGAGGAGACTCTGAAGCTTCAAAAAACCTATGGCATTTCCTGTTAGCTCTCTCTCTCTCTCTCTCTCTCTCTCTCTCTCTCTCTCTCTCTCTCTGCCTCCAATTTGCAGATCAAAGTATGAGCTCTCAGACATTCTTGCAGCTGTACCTTTGCTCTGCTAACATGGACTCTAACCCTCTGAAATGGTAAGCCCAGTAAAATGTTTTCTTTTCTCAGCTGCCTTGGTTTTGGTGTCATATCAATAGGAAAATGACTCACACAGACGTTAGTAGCAGGCAAGGAGTGTTGCTGTGACAGGCCTGACCATTGGTTGTTTGGATGAATGTGGAAGGTTGGTACTTATGAGCATAAAACAGTTGAGTGTGTAAGCAGAACTTACACACTCAGCCTCGGAGGAGCTTGGAAGATGGTAGTGCATGGGCTGTGGAGGGACAGACTTAAGAAGTTTCCAGAGTGGTACAACTTAGGAACTGGGGGAGAGATCATTTTTGTGATATTTTGGCAAAGAATGTACTCACTTTTTGCCCTTGTCCTAAGAACTTGCCTGAGGCTAAATTGAAAAGTAATGGATGAAACTCTTTGGTGGAGGATGTTTCAGGACAATCTAATAATCGCTCTAGTGTGTCACTATTAGTAATCACTCTCATGCAGTTCTGCCATGAAAATTAGCAAGCAGGGGAAGCAGATACCAAACGTACAGTATGAGGAGAAAGAGCACCAGGAAGTTAATATTGGAACCAAGGCTTGTGTGGAAAGAGAGGCCTGAAGAAAAATGGAGTCCTCTGGGCAAGACCCCATGGAGCTAAGCTTCCAACCTGTAAAATACAAAAGGCCTAAGGAATTTCCTGCTTTAAACAAAACAAACCCAAGAAGAAATCAAAGCTTATGTAAATGTGATTCCAGGAGGGGGCCAGGCTCCAACCCAAGTGGGCAGCCACACTTGGCAGCTTCGCTCTAGTGGTTCTGGCTTTGGTCACAGGATAGTAAGGGGTTGTAAAATATTCCTCTGCTTTTACGGAGAGCTGTCGAAGCACATGGGAGGGGAATTCCCAAACAGTGGGCATTGAGTGAATCTGTGAGAGTGAAACCTGGGTTTTGTTAATGACCCTGATGTTGGAGATGCCCATTCTGATCCGTGAGAACTGCAGACAGGGAGTGGAACCAGCCCAAAAGAGAGCCCTGTGTTGCAGGAAACAAGGCTGGAAGGACAGAACGATCTAAGCTGTTTGATTCTAGATGGAGAGCTACAGGATTTGGAATTTTCTTTGCTGGGTTTCTGTCTTGCTTTGGTTCAGTACTTCCTCATTGCACCCCTATCTTATTACCATTTTAGAATGGTCATGTATATTCTATGACATTGTATATTGGAAGCACGTAATTTGATTTTTGATTTCACAAAGGGTTACAAATGAGAGATTTTCTCGAGTCTCAGAAGAAACTTTCAACTTTTAAACTGTGTTGAGAGTCAGCAAATGTACGGGGAGTTTTGAAATTGGACTAAATGAGTTTCACATCACAACATAGCCATGAGCCTAGGTGGCCAGGGAATGGACCGTATTAGTTTAAATGAGAATCGCCTCCATAAGCTCAAGTATTTGAATACTTGGGTCATTTTTTTAGATTATTTTTTAATTTTATGTACATGTTCATTCTATTTCTATGTATACCTGCATGCCAGAAGAAGGCATCAGATCACACTATAGATGGTTGCGAGCTACCATGTGGGTGCTGGGAATTGAACTCAGGACCTCTGGAAGAGCAGACAGTATTCTTAACCACTGAGCCATTTCTTCAGCTTAGAGCCAAGGCTTATGCTGAAAGAGTTTGAAAAGGTCAAAGAGAAGGCTGTTTGGGAAGGATTAGGAGGTGTGGCCTTGTTGGAATAGGCGTGGCCTTGTTGGAACAGGTGTGTCACTGGGAGTGATCTTTAAGGTCTCAAAAGGCCATGCTGGGCCCAGTGTCTTTCTCACTGCCTGCTGCCTGTGGATCAGAATGTAAATCTCTCAGCCTCTGCTCTAGAGCTATGGCTATCTGCTTCCCACCATAATGGTCATGGACTAACCTGAAAACTGTAAGCAAGCTCCTGATGAAATGCTTTCTTTTAGAAGAGTTATCTTGGTCATGGTGTCTGTCTTAGTCAGGGTTTCTATTCCTGCACAAACATCATGACCAAGAAGCAAGTTGGGGAGGAAAGGGTTTATTCGGCTTACACTTCCACAATGCTGTTCATCACCAAAGGAAGTCATGACTGGTACTCAAGCAGGTCAGGAAGCAGGAGCTGATGCAGAGGCCATGGAGGGATGTTCTTTACTGGCTTGCTTCCCCTGGCTCGCTCAGCCTGCTCTCTTATAGAACTCAGGACTACCAGCCCAGAGATGGTCCCACCTACAAGGGGGCTTTCCCCCTTGATCACTAATTGAGAAAATGCCCTACAGTTGGATCTCATGGAGGCATTTCCTCAATTGACGCTCCTTTCTCTGTGATAACTCCAGCTGTGTCAAGTTGACACAAAACTAGCCAGTACAGTGACAAAGATAGAAGTTGGTATCTGGGGTTGGGGTATTCCTGTGACAGGCCTGACCATGCTGCTGTTTGGAGAAATGTGGAAGAATTCAGGACTTTAGAACACTTTAAGCGAGGTTTGATGGGCAATCCATGGAGGAAGTCAGTGGCCTAAAGACTATTCTTGTGGTATTTTGGTAAAGAACATGACTACTTTCTGCCCCTGTCAAAAAAAATGTTGGAGGGCAAATTGAAGAGATTTGGATAAATGTCATTGGCAGAAGAGATTTCAAGACAGCCTAGTACTGACTATGGATTAGAATCACCTCTCTGGGCTACCATGCAGGGACTCTCCTGCCACATACCTGGTTTTGTCAGCTTTCTTAACTGAGGAGGAAGATGCCACTCCTTTTCTGTATCTTTGTTGACTCTAAGCCCAGAACCATATGGCCAAGCAGTCTATTTCTTCTGGTGGCTGGATCAGAATAGCATGGTTATCAGTGACCATTCTTATTTTAATAGACATTGAAAAAGGGCAAGCGGGGCAAAAGGAAATACCAGACACAGTTTGAGGAGAAAAGAGGCATCCAAGGCTTGTGCTGAAAGAGATGAGAAGTTTAAAGAAAGACCTGATTCAAAATGGAATAAACAGGACAAGACACCACCCAGACAATCCTGCAACCTGTGAAAGGGGTAAACCTTAGGGATTTCCTAAGCCTAGAAACCAGTGAGAGCTCACGCAAATGAAAGTCAAGAAGGGGGTCAAGTTCCAACCCCAACAGCCAGAAGAACAGCTTGGTCATGTGGCTCTTTCTCTGGATTTAGAGGCAACAGAAATACAGGAAAGCAGTTGTAACATCTTCCTCTACAGTTAAGGAAAGATGAAGAAGCCAGGCATGTGGCAAGGGAGTCCCTGTACGGTGGCCCAGAGAGGCCATTTCATGAAGCTGTGACGTGAAACCTGGGTTGCTTTGGAGACCCCAAGATGTTGGAGATGCCAGAGCCGTGTGATACCTGCCAGGGAGAGCTGCATTCAGGGTATGGGACCAGCTCATGAGAGAGAAGTGTGCTGCAGTCAACAAAGTTGTGGGGAGTGGGAGACTGAACAAGCCATCTAAGACAGAATTTGGACTTTGCCTTGTGGGTTTCAGTTTCACATTGGTCCACTATTTCACTACGGTGACCTCTTTCTGTGACCTCTTTTTTTCCCATTTGGAATGGTGATGTATATTCTGTGCCATAGTGTGTATGTTGGCAGTATGTGATCTGCTTTTTATTTTATGAGGGTTGAGAAATTGCTTTAAGACTCAAAAGAGACTTTTTTTTTTTTGAGCAGTGTTGAGACTGAAAGACTATGTGACTTTTGGACTTGGACTAAATGCATTTTGTGTTGTGATATAGCTACAAGGCTCTGGGGCCAGGCAGTGGAATGGGAATGGCCACCATGGGCTCATGTGTTTGAATGCTTGGTTCCCAGTTAGTGGAATTGTTTGGGAAGGATGAGCAGCTGGGGCTGTGCTTGAGTAGGTGTGGCCTTGTTGGAGTAGGTGTGGCCTTGTTGGAATAGGTGTGGCCTTGTTGGAGTAGGTGTGGCCTTGTTGGAGTGGGTGTGGCCTTGTTGGAGTAGGTGTGGCCTTGTTGGAGTAGGTGTGGCCTTGTTGGAGTAGGTGTGCTACTGAGGGCGGGCTTTGACGTTTCAAAAGTCTGTTCCAGGTCCAGTGTCTATTAAGTGTTTACAGATTAGGGTATAAAGTCCTCAGCTACTGGGTCAGACATGGCGGTGCAATCCTTTAATCCCAACACTGGGGAGGCAGAGGCAAGTGGCTTTCTGTGAGTTTGGGCCAGTCTGGTCTACATAGTGAGTTCCAGGACAGTCAGAGCTATGTAGAAAGACCCTGGTTTAAAAAAAAGAAATCCCACAGCTACTGCTTTAGTGTCATGCCTGTTTGCTTCCCACCATGATGGCCACAGACTAACCCTCTAAAACTGTAACCAAACAATTTCCTAATGAAATACTTTCCTTCATAAGAGTTATCTTGGGCCAGGCAGTGGAGGCACACGCCTTTAATCCCAGCACTTGGGAGGCAGAGGCAGGCGGATTTCTGAGTTCGAGGCCAGCCTGGTCTACAGAGTGAGTTCCAGGACAACCAGGGCTATACAGAGAGAAACCCTGTCTCGAAAAACAAAAACAAACAAACAAACAAAAACAAAAAAGAGTTATCTTGGTCACAGTGTCTCTTCACAGCCATTGAAGAGTAACTAAGATAGTGGCCTTGTTATAGGAGATATGTCACTAGGCTCTGGGGTTTCAAAAAGCACACACTATTCCCTGTTAACTCATGCTCTCTCTGCCTCTTGCTTTTGGATTAAGATGTGAGCTCTCAACCGTTCCTGTTGCCAGGCCTTTACTCTAACATCATGGACTTTAATTCTCTGAAACAGTAAGCCCAATTAAATGCTTTAAAAAATAATAATAAATAATAATAATAAAAATAAGCTGCCTTGGTCATTGTGTTTTATCACAGTAACAGAAAACACAGTAACTTAAGACACTCTCTTTCTGTGCTGTGCGTAAGACACATGCTGGGGTTCGGTGTCGCTGCAGTAGTTGATGTGATTCCGTTGGAGCACACACAGCCCGCCTGAGCCCAGATTTCAGGACGTGTCTCTGTCCTTTCTCCATTCTCTCATCTTCCTTTGTCAGGATGAGACACCCTCGAACTCCCTATGTCCTAGGTCTGTGTTTCACCTCCCCGTCTCTAGTTTGTCTTTCCTTTTTCCTCTCTCCAACATCACTGTCCTCTCTTCTATACTCCCCTGCTCACAAGAGTGTCCTCATGCCCCAAAGCTGTCCCTCCTTTGTCCATCTTATTGCTGACATATCCCATTTGGTCAGAACCAGTCTTTCTCTGTCTTCTCCTTGCTGGCCTCCATGTCTTTCTGTACCTTTGTGCCTTGTCTGGTTCAGGGACCTGGGGATGCATTCACCTTAGCTGGACCCGAAGGTCCTCTGAGGACCTTTGCATATGGCCTAATTCTTTAGAGGCAGGCATGAGCTATGCTTCATGTGACTTGGGGAAAGCTGGGCTAGGGAGCAGCCTGTGTATCAGGAAATGAACCAGCCTCATGCTTCTCTACTTACGTGTGCCAAGTAAGTGGATGCCTATGGAGCTAATGGGCCTGCCTAAACACAGTCAGCAATAAGGAATCTTTAATCCTCACATTCAAGACTATAGTTGGCCCCTGGCCACATGGTTTTAGTGACTCTTATTAAGACATCTGACACAGGTGTCAACTCAACTGAATTTCAGAGAGAAATGACATTAATCTTCTTCTACAAGGACTTCTGGCTTATTATCTGGAGAAGAGCCCACTGTGGTGTTAAGGATTGCTTTTTTTTTTCTGACTTGTGGTACAGACAGAGTAGTCCAGAAAGTTAGCTTGCACAACTTCATGTCGTCCAGGTATGTGTCAAGCAGGACTTGTCTCCTGGAGAACTTGGAGGAAGCAAGGGACAAGGATGAACCGTCAGTCACTGTGCCCAGTGCCTTCTGCAGTGGCTCAGCTAGTCTAAGATTTATTTCTCTAAGTTTCCTTAGTTCCGGGTACTGATCAAGGCCACTTCCTTTACCAAGACATGGCACCTAGTCCCTCCCGGTTCTTCTCTGGCCTGCTCTGTTTTATAGAAAGTTGCAGAGCTTAAACATTACCCAAGTGTTTACATTTGAAATGCTATCACCGTCTGGCCTCGGCCCTTCCTTCGTTTTATATTTCCTGCTTCTGTGGTGGGTACAGCTTGTGTCTATGCTGCTCTGGGAGCTCCTGAGAGCTTGAAATGGGGTGCTCAGAGGCAAGAAGCATCGCTAGCAGGATAGGAACACCCAGAAAAGAGGTGAATGCTATTTTATGTTTTCAGGATTTATATAGAAACAAGTGATTTCAAAATCTTAGGGTCAGGTCTGTTCCGCCCACCACCACCCCATCCAATCCCCCAACACAATGAACACATTATAAAAAAGCAGCTATATTGGGTACAACATGTATTAATGAATAAGACAAATATTCCAATCTTTACACAGCTCGTACAGAGCTCTCCTTATACTGGGGAAAGAATGAAAGCACATATAATTTTGCTCAAAGTGATAATTGCTGGGGAATAAAAAGGTAGAACACGGGCTGGTGAGATGGCTCAGTGGTTAAGAGTGCCGGCTGCTCTTCCAAAGGTCCTGAGTTCAAATCCCAGCAACCACATGGTGGCTCACAACCATCTGTAATGAAATCTGATGCCCTCTTCTGGAGTGTCTGAAGACAGCTACAGGGTACTTACATATTAAAAAAAAAAAAAAAGGTAGAACAGGATAGGGTGGGCAGAGATTTTTGAATAGGTGACTTTAGGACAGAGACATAAGGATGAGAGGGTAAACTCGTGCTTGTCTGGATGTTCCCAGCGGAGAGAACAGCACTGTAGCACCGTTAAGGGACAGAGCCCTGGGGTGCTGGTGGGGAATGGCAAGGTGGGCTGCCCAGTTGGAGTGTGTGCACAGGGCATTCAGAGAACCACACAGCAGAAACCTGAGGAACCAGGAGAAGAGCTGCAGCTTCACTCTGAGGAGTAAAGAGCCTGTTAAAAAGGTCACCTAACCCACGTGCATTACAGCTGTGGTCAAATCACACAAGCCATGTTAATTATGAAGTTTGTGTTTTGGTCCAGAAGTTAGAATTTAAAAAAAAAAACATATACTTTATTTTTATATATTTGGGATATTTAAAAAATATGCACCCTTGGCAAACATCATGCATGAATACAGTGTGTTTCGCTCATGTCCACCCTTCGTCCACCTCCTTACAGAAGCTGGGGTTTTGAGCAAAGGCATGGAGTATGTGTTTCGAGAGGTCTTTGGTAGACAGCACAGCTGTGGGCAAAGATGGATTTCTATCAGAACAAGTGGTGTTGGAGAACGATAAGGCCACTAGGTGGCAAAACAGCACTAGGGACAAGTTCACACAGGCCTCTCGCTCCTCAGGGTGTTTTCCCTGGAGAGGTTTGGCTCTGAGGAACACTGCTTTCTTCTTTGTTAGGGTGTCAGAGTGTCTGGAGGGAGTAGTCTACCAAGTTGCTATAGATTCACACAGACACACACACACAAGTAGACTGCTTATTTTATTTATTGATTGAAAAAGAGGGAAGGGGGAAAGAGAGGGAGAAAGAGAAGCAGAGGGAGAGAGGGGGAGAAGGAGAAAGAGAGAAAGGAGGTGATGTGGTCGGAGGACAAGTTGTTGCAGTCTGTATTGTCACTCTGCCCTGCTGTGTGGGCATTGGGGACTGAACTCAGGTTGCCTTGCTTGGTGACAAATGCCTTTACCCACTGAGCCATCTTCTAAGCCCCAGAATCCATGTTTTAAAGTAGGCAGTGGACCAAATTCATACCAGCTCAGTGCAGTCTTGCCCCCGGAAGTGCAAGTTAGGGTGAGAGGAGGGGGCAGGGGGCTGTAAGCCTTTGAGCAATTCGAATTCTGTCAAAGTGTGATGCTTCCAAGCCATGACCTGCGGTGTGGCTGTCGTTATTAAAGCTACTTGCTCCTAAGACTACTCTGGGCTTTCCAGAGGCTGCCTGCCTACTGCGTGCAAATGAGATAAACAAAGTTCTGCCGAGATAAACAAAGCTCTGCCAGTCTCTCCCGTCAAAGGGAAAAGAAGCAGAGCTTCGGGTTTGTACACAAAAATTGAAACAGGAAAGTTGACACCTACATCTATACAATTCAGGTTGAAACCTTTGCCTCTGTTATTTGATTGCATTGGCCTAAATTGTCCAACTTACCTGATCGGCTTCAGTTTGCACTTGCTAGAACAATTTTGACACTTTGCGTCCATGGCCCTAGTGGCAAAAGGAGGAAAAACTGAAAGAGGACAGACAGCCTTGGGAAGGAAAGACTGCGGAGCAGAAATACGGCGGAGCAGAAGACGGAGGAAAGCCCAAGTTCTGGCTTCCTTGTTTCCTTTATCACTAGTCATTGCTGTTGGCCCAACTTTCTTCCCTGCTGTCCATCCATCTGTCTGTTTGTCTGTCCGTGTGCGTGCACGTGCATGTGCTTATGTGTATATTGTTAAAGTTGGGGTGGGTGTTGTGAAAATTCCGCCAGTGCCAGGTGGATCCCTGCCTGTGTTCCCCCACAGCACAACAGCTGCTTCTTCTTCCAGCCTGCACTGGGAGGGAGCAAGGGGGTGGAGAGAGAGGCTAGACCTGGATTGGTGCCTACCCTTCAGAGCCAAGCCTTTCTTCCGGAGTTCCACACAGCCTCTAGATACCAATGGGAAGCCCATGGGAGAGTGTTTCCCTCCAGACTAGAGCCGATCCAAGTTCTGTCAGCCTAATGTAGATCTTGGATAAATAAGGGTAATAGGCTCATTTTTATATTTGGAGAAAGTGAAACACTGAGAAGTTGGGGTCAGCTGTGGGACTCTCTTCAGGTCTTTGAATTCCCATGACCTTTCCTGGAACAGCTGTGAGTTTGGAGGAGGCAGCCCTGACCAAAGGTTAGAATCCTTGGCTCCCAGACCTTTAGACCAGTCAGGACATAGGAGAGAGGGACCTGGTCTTAGGGTCAGGGGCTTACCGGGTTGATCTGTGCTCTAAACTCTTTCTAGCGCCACACTCCTTACTTATATCCAGAATAAGTTCCTTAGGCCAAACTCAGGCCTACCACCATCGGGCAAACCTGCCTTTTAACTTTGTCTCTGACTTTTCTCCCACTCAGTGTCTCAGCCACAGGCAGACATGATTTTCATAATATTTTTTCATGCCACTTAACTTCTGACTGTCCAGTGAGACTGGTCCCAGGGTCCCCAGGCTGGCTTAGAACTTGCTATGTAGCTGAGGATGGCCCTTGAACTCCTGATTCTCCTGCTTCCACCACCCTAGGACTGGGATTTCAGGTGTGTCCCACCACAACCACTGCTCAGGATCAAGCCTCGGACTTTGTCTTCTAGGGGAAAACTCTACCAACAGAGCTCTATCTCCAATTGGCAGAGATGACATCTTTCTCATCTCTGCATCCCTATACTATTTTCTGCCTTCAAGAAATATGATTTTGGGGATGGATGAGGGGCTAGAGATGGCTCAGTGGCTAAGAGCATTTGCTAACCTTCCAGAGTTTAGTTCTTAGCACCCATATCAGAGAGCTAACAAATGTCTATAACTCTAGCTCCAGGGGCTCCTAAACCTCTGGCCTCCAAGAGGACCTGTGCACATGTGCACATACCTACATGCATACACACACACACACACACACACACACACACACACACACACACACACACACCTGTACATAATTTAAACAAATTATGTATAGATAAACCTAAAAAGAAAGAAAGAAATTATGTCTGGCATGGGGGCACCTGCCTTTTACACTAGCACTTGGGAGGCAGAGGCAGGTAGATTTCTGTGAGTTTGATGCCAGCCTGGTTTACATAGCAAGTTCCAGTATAGCCAGAGAGCTACATAATAGAGAGATGATGTCTCAAAGGATCAATAATGATGATGATAATAATATTTCCCTCTAACTTAGACGGTAAGTCATCAGAAGACTAGATTTATCTGTCAACAATAGTTTTTTTGTTTTTTTTTTTTTTGGTTTTTTTTTTTTTTTTGGTTTTTCTAGACAGGGTTTCTCTGTGTAGTCCTGACTGACCTGGAACTCACTTTGTAGACCAGGCTGGCCTTGAACTCAGAAATCTGCCTGCCTCTGCCTCCCTAGTGCTGGGATTAAAGGCGTGCGCCACCACACCCGGCTCAACAATAGTTCTTTTGTACCTTGTATAAAACAGCAGAATGCTATGAACATACATAAGCACAGAGTGTGCTACAGTGTAGATCTAGCACTCAGGAGGCTGGGGCAGCGGGATAGAGCCTCCAAACAATACAGGTCATTGCCACTGCTGCTAGTTACTCACTAGAACTTGGAGGTAAGAGCTAGTTGCTGAAGGTATCGCATGCTTGCATCAGAGGACGTGGATAAATCAAGCTGGTACTGGTCTGCAAGAGCTATTCCTATTGGCTAGCTCTTATAGTGCTGGAAAGTGCTACAAAGCCTGCTGGGAGAAGAGACATCATTAGCAGGCTTACCCAGCAGTGGACCCTATGAGCCGCAAGAATGAACAGCCTGGCAGGCTATGCCCATCGGTGCAACAATGACCTGAATGTTACGGGTATAATCAACAGCTTTTTGATTGTATTTAAGGCCTGCTCCACAGGATGGTGGAACTCATGCCTGGTACTGTGAACCTGACCAAGAGCCCATGGCTGATGAGGTCATAGACCTTAGACTACTGCCTTTCCTAAATGGACAGAACAAGCTGCCTTCCCAAACATGCATCTCCATACCCATAGTAAACTTCACGTGGCTCTCAGATCTCATCAGAGATCTTCCCTTTGCAGTGAATGATGGGTAATACAGACTCTCAACTCGTCCAAGTGCAAGGGATAAGCTCAGCCCTACATCCCTCATCTATATCACAGCCTCCTCCCTGCAAGGCTCAGGGAACATCATATGGGTGTATTATAATAAGGGTATATTATAATATGGGTATATTGCAAGAGCCAGGGGCCAGGGAGGACTGCTGTAAAACACAGTCTTCTGCATGGGACAGGCCTGTTGCTCTCAGGAACTCACAGCAGCTATGGTTGCCCCCCACAAAAGCAAGTCAACCAAACTTCCAGCATGGACGGAGAATAGAGTTCTGAAGACCCAACCCTTACTACCCATCCCTCACTGAAGAGCTACTGCCAGTTGCTGGGAGGAGAGTTTGTGGGACGCCTGACTTGCCAGCAAGTGAGACGCCACAACAGGATCCTTCTGCAACACGTTTATTGGGAGAGCATGGACTGCGTAGGCGAAAGTCCCCCTAGCCCACGTGTCCATACCTGATTGGTTATGCTACCAGTTCCTCATTAATATGCGTCGGGCCAGGCAGTGACTCAGCAAAAAACTCTACTGCACATGCGCACATTGGTTGTTTACCCATAATCATGGGTGGTGGCCAGTGGTAGCCAGCGCCATCTTGTAATGGCGTTTGCAGCTTCCCACAAGAGTTGATTTTCTTCAGGGGTGTAGTCCCTGGTAGAGTACACACATTCCTAGTTGTCCCTACACCTATGCATGAATGGTACTCAAGTTTTGTTTTTGTTTTTTTGTTTTTTGTTTTTGTTGCTGTTGTTGTTGTTGTTTTTAGGACATGATGTTGCGATAGGAGCAAAGCAAGTGCAAGCATAGTCTGGGGGAGTTGGAAGGGAGACAGGGTTCAGGATGGTCTAAATACATGTATAAAAGTGAGAGGACTGAGTAAGTCAGAGCCGGGCTGACTCCGTGACAGGTTGCAAACTGGCAGTTTGGAGACTAGACCTCAGTTTCCATTTCCCAGAAATGAGAACCTGGATCCAGGAACCCATGGTCTGCAAACCACAGCTGCGGGCAGCCAATCCGAGGACACCTTGTCATCCAGCCTAAAGTAAGAACAGGTAGCTAACATGAGTAAGCAACCCCCAGGGAAGTCTCCAGAGCCTGACTAATTGTAGAATTCCTCAGACCCCTAGAGGTAGAACTAACCAATCAATGTAAAAGGGCACGCGCCCCTCCCTAAAACTCCCCTAACTGACAATTCGAGTCCACCAGGGGTCTCCATTCCCAGATGGGGAGACCCCTGCATGCAGAAGATTCAGCTAAATAAACAATCTTTGCTTTTACATACTATTCGTGTCTGGGATATCATTCTTCAGTGATTCTTGAACCCTAACAAAATCTTCAAAGAATAAATTAAAATGTATTGTAAAATCATTCTGTCATAGTACTGTCACTGGAAGCTTTGTGGAGATGAATCTCAGACAGAGAGGCTGAGTTTAGAGGAGACTCTCGATTGATGGCACAGGGATGTGGATTTGTCATCGGGTCTGCGTAGGGAATAAATGCAGCTCTAAAGATGACAAGTGAATTAATGTAGCAGCTAGGAAAGGCGTAGACAGCTTTCCATCTGCATGCCACTTAATAACTAGAATCATCTCTAGATGAGACCAGAGCCAGTGAGGGACCTCTTCCCTCTCTAATGTGCTTTCAGGTTTGGGATTTTGTGTGCACATGTGAGTGGTAAGCAGATGGAGGGGCTACAGAGTGGTGACCTGTGGGATGGAAAGGGCCATAAGAAGCTCCAACCATAGCCTGGAGGGACTAGGGGTGAGGGGGAAGACTGAAACAGGCATCCTACACTTTGTGGGTTGATGTCCGCAAAGCACAGATTCAATCAGCCAGGCCAGGGCACCATCCTGCAGCCTGAAGGACAGCCACTTGTCTCTGTGGGTCTGAATTCGTCATTTGTCTGAATTGCGCACAGTCCTCAGGGCAGGTCTTCTAAGCAGAGACTTTGGTAATGAGACCTCGGGACTGTCCTCATACAAACTAGATATGGATAGGGCAAGAGGGCAAAGGGAAGCACCGGCAGCTTCCTCAGGAGAGACAGCCGAGGGCATGGTGTGGGATGCAGTACAAGGTGGGAAGCTGGCAGGGGTAGAAATGTACAGACCCAGACAATAGCAAAACCATGACAGTCTCATGCCCTAGGACATGTTGGCTGGATGATATATTGTAAGAAACAAGAAACTGTTGCAAAGGAGTAAACAAAACGAAACTATTATTATTATTATTATTATTATTATTATTATTAATGTGGACAAGTATTTGCTGGCATGAATGTATGTATATATCACCTGCATGCCTCGTGCCCACAGAGTCCAGAAGAGTGTATCAGGTCCCCTGGAACTGGAGTTACAGGTGGTTGTGAGCCACCATGTGAGTGCTGAGAACTGAACTGAGTCCTCTGGAAGAGCAGCCGGTCCTTGTAACCACTGAGCTGTCTCTCCTGCTAATTTCCTTTATGGTAGTTGAATGAAAGATAACGGAGACTTAGCAGAGTTGAGTGTGTGGTGTCCAGGTAAGAGAGAGGCTGAGCTGGGAAAGAAATATGCAAGAGAGGGACTGATTTGGGGAGAGTTTTTTAAAAGATTCCAAGGGCTGCATGACTTAGGGACTCGGTGCATACTGGGTAGTGACCTCCCGTTAGGCCCTGGGTGAACACTTGTGATTTACATGGTAATGAGTCCTAGGACTACTATGAGGAATAATGTACTATCTTCACGAGTAGATGAGGCAGAAGCTTGGAAAACTCAGTGACAGCGCATGCCATAGAAAACCAAGACTCAAGCCTTGACTCTTACCATCATGCCTTGTGGGCGATGGTTAGGGCGATGGAGGCGCCTATCACAGAAAACTGAGGAAGCAGGCACACAGCCATGATGGTTAGTGCTCAAGTCAACATAGTAGAATCTAGAATTGCCTGGGAGATAAGATTCTGTGCGTGCCTTTGGGGCACGATCCTGATGGCAAGAATCGAGGTGGGGAAACCCAGTTGCTGTTTCCTGGCTGGGACCCAGGACTGTATGGATGGAGAAGAGGAGCTAAGCAGCAACGTGTGTTCATTCATTCTGCTTCCTAACTGCGGGGTCAATGCGACCAGCGGCTTCAGCATCCTGCTGCCTTAGCTTGCCCACCCTGATGGGCTCTCCTCCATATGTGAACCAGAACAAACCCTTTTCTCTTAAAGTTGCTCCTGTCCAAGCTTTTTAGCACAGCGGCAGGAAAATAAAGACAAAGACACAAGAGAACTGAGTCTAAGGAGAAGAGATTTAATTTGGGGCTCTTGTTTGTGTAGCCAGAAAGAACCAGTCCAGAGGAGGCTGCAAGTGAGAGACCACAGAGAGAATACCAATATGTCTCCTGAGACCAACTCCTTCCTGTGAGCTCCACAGTGAACCGCAGAGCACCTAGGGGTCTGGCTTCTGACTCCTGCTTCTGCTGATGAAGGTGAAAAAGTTCTAAGAGCATCCCAGGGGGATGGGCAGGGTGATACATAGCTCTCTGTTTTTGGCACTCAAGAGGCCGAAGACAGACTGATAAGCAGTTTGAGGCCAGCCTGGCATACACAGTGAGAGCCTGTCACAAGTAAGGCCCCAAAATTTGTAAATGTGGAGAATGCCCTTAGGGAGACATGGCTGCAGGGCTTGGCGGCGGGTGGGGGTGGTGGGTGGTGGTGGGGGGTGGTGTCAAAGGTTAGAGCTGGCAAATTCCTTGAAACTTGTTTGTGTTGACTTTGATGAAGATCCAGATATTTGATAAAAAGCTGAGTAACTTAGCCCTTTCCTCAGCAGGACAAACTGCCACACACACCAGCCAGTACCAAGAATCTGCTCAGGCCAGGTGGTTCACATTCTCTCAAGAGCCAGAACCAGCTTGTTGGGGCTGCAGAGGCAGCGTGCAGAGATTCCTAGCAGTGCTCTGAACTGACAGGCCCTGAGTCAAGGGTGCAAGGTGTTGGCACACTCAGCTGGTAAGGGGCACTGTGGGGAGTCCTGGAGGTTCTTTGTTCTCAGCCTGCCACCTTGGTGGGCGGTGCTGATGGGCACAGCCCTGGGGCTTATAAGTGGGATGAGACATTGGTGAACCCTCCATCAAAGGTAAACACTTTGTTCTTCATAAAAAAGGATGGTTCTATCCTCCCACGTTGCTAAAAGCAGGACCTGTAAGCCAGAGCAAACATCAAAGAAGGTCCCAGGAACTTTGGGATTTCTGGCCAGGAGGTTGGATCTAAATGTCCTGAGGATACCCACATGGAGACCAGACAGTATCTCTTTCCTCCTACCCACCTAACCCAGATAGCACAGTGCTCCTCAAATCCAGAGGACACTCCCTCCTCCCAGACTGTCTTGATCCAGAAATCTTTTCAGTCTCAACCCACCTCTAGGCTGTAAGCGGCCTTAGGCAAGACACATCCCTGCCTCCCACTCTCTTCCCCTGACTGTCTTCAGGTTTCTTCCTGCAGAGCTGTCAGAGACTACCAAGGCAGCCTGTTCTCCACTCCTTCTGTGGCTACCATAAGGAGTGCTGGGAAGCAGGGAGCAATCAGAAGCCCCTTTCTCCAAGGACCAGCTGGACTTGTGAATCTGTGCTGCACAGCCCAAGGCCTGGGTGAGACGGTCTTTGGTGGTGAACCATAGGAGGAGGGTTGGCTGTAGATGGCTGCTCTGAGGGGTGACCTTGAGCAAGTACTTTGCCTTCTTGGAGTGACAGAATCTGTAAGGTACTACTGAGCAGTTCTTAGAGGTGAGGGGAGGCACACAGGGGAAGCTGGAGAAGACCGGAGACTCTGGGAAGCGTGGGCAGGTCTCGTTAGCCCAATGTGCCTCTAATTACTTTAACCCTGCCAGCAGAAGGCATGGCACCAGATGTGGCCTGGCTCCTTGTCCTCCCGCTTGTCTTCCGGCCAACTCTGGTGACAGGCATCACAATTCAGACGGCCATCAAGAACTTCCGAACCTTACATGTTGACTACCCCATGGTTAACTACCCAAAGGGATTCCACGGATACTGTAATGGCCTCATGGCCTACGTGAGAGGCAAACTGCAGGACTGGTACTGCCCTAAGATCCACTATGTGGTCCACGCCCCCTTGGAAGACATCCAGAAGTTCTGTAAATACAGCGAGAGCTTCTGTGAAAACTACAACGAGTACTGCACCCTCACTCAGAACTCCTTCCCCGTCACAATCTGCACCCTGGTTCATCAACAGGCACCAACCAGCTGTAGCTATAACAGCACCCTGACCAACCAAAGGCTGTACTTGCTCTGCTCCCGCAAGCATGATGCTGAGCCTATAGGTATCATTGGTCTCTACTAGGGACTTAGTTCTCAAACTAGTCCCACCTACTACAGGCCTCTACATGCCACACGAAGGCCCGTTCCCAAACTCTGAGTCTGTCTGCAAGTCTTCCTCCTGACATCTGAAGCAGAACCCCGCCCTCCTTCAGGCTCTTTCGCCTTCTCATGGCCCCCACCATGAGCCTTCCTCTCCCAGTGACAGTGAAACCCACCCAAGAAGCAGACTGTGTCCAGCTGGCAGTGCTTGTGTATCTGCTGGGTCAGATCCCGACTCCTGGAGGGAGGCCCAGGCCCCAGATCACACCATGGCAACAGGCACCCAGCTCCAGTATCTCTCCCTAGGCCTGTTTTTAGTGTCAGCCAGTCCTCCACCCCCACCACACCTCCCGCAACCTCAAGTTCCCTTCCAATTCCTGCCACGCTCCGGCAATAAGAACCTCAGGCCCGTTTGCCTCCCTTTCCCACAGCCCCCAGTCTCCAGCCTGTACTAATCTGTGATTTCCCCTTTCCCTTCATATAACCCATCCTTCTCCCCTCCTCCCACCATGGAGCCTAGTACTGTTTTCCCTGACTTTCCCAACCAACGTTAGCCATGCTGCCTGCCTGTTTCCAACCACTGTCCTCCATCTCTCTCACCTTGGCCCCCCACAATTTCAAATGATCGTTCTTGTCCTTTCCAAGGTCCCTCGGTCCCTCTGAACCCCCTTATCTCTTTCACTCAGGTGACAGGGGAAGAGGCAGTCCCAGCCCCAGTCATGTTCTGTGTAAAAACCACTGTGGGAAACTGGGCAGGGGGCGCATGAGCCCCTTTTTAGACTGACTTCTTGTGAATCTGTACTCATTTCTTAATAAAATGTTAAAAACACATTCAAACTCAATTATGGTTGAATTCCCTTCCCTGCTTTAGGTGTCCTGGTGATCTGACCGTCTTAGCAGTGGAAATGTCTTCTGCTCTGTGGGCATGAGGGTGGAGGTGGGGTTCGTGAAAGACGTTAATGGCAGTGCCTGAGAGGCAGAGGCAGGCAGATCTCTGGGAGTTCAAGGCTAGCCTGATCTAGCATTCCAGGCCAGCCAGGACGGCACAGTGAAACTCCTGTCTCAAAAAGCAACCGACTAGAAAGATTGTATCTTTCCCTAGCCTGAAAGTACATTTGTGATTTGTGGTAGGTGTCAGGCTTTCCTTCCTGGCTTCTATTTATCTCCCAACAAAACTTGGATTCTAGCAGATGAGGAAGTTGGGAGACACGTTCACTCAAGATCATAAGTGATTATCTGGGTCATGGTATGTCAAATCAAGAACTGTGACTCCCCTTTGGGGAGGTAGAAAGGCACTCCCGTGTGAACACAGTAAGTAAATATTTCTTCTTCGGCATCTGATTTAACTCTTATCTCCAAATGTATTCTTCAGTCCTGGTCTCAGGAGCAGTTGCCAAGGAGACTACTACCCTATGGCTGGTATGCATGAGGCTTTCTCTTCTCCCTTTCTCTACCTGTGGGCCAATCTGGTCCTCATACTCATGAGATGGAACTCGCTCGATGCTGCACACACATCGTTTATTATTTCCTAGATTTCATGGTGTTAAAAACACGGGGTCAGGAAACTAGCGGGCAAAGATGGCTCCTCTCTACTGGTTTTTCTTGTCATAGGTGCCGGCCCCCTTGTAGCCACTCACGTAGCCTGAGTTGTCAGTGGTCTCTTCCCGACCTTCAATACCTTTTCCCTTACCACTCTCATCAAAGCGCTCCTTGTGAGTTCCGGTGTACTTACTGGTGTCTGTCAACCGGTCTACTCCACCCACCGTCGTTGATTTCTGTAAGCCAGAGGGTGAGTTTGAAGCCCTCCTTTCCCCTGGGTGGGTGGGTGGGGCTCACCACCCTCCCTTACATATGGTCTTAGAGCCTTAGAACACATGCTGAGAGTGCTTGTTCTGCCTCTGGCACAGGGCTTCCCGAGGCCCAGACACAGCCTTGGGAAAGCTGCGTTTTCCCTATCCAGAGAGATCCTTCTGACTGGCAGAGGGCCTCAGTCCCAAGCCTCACCCACAATGTGCAGATTTGAGAGCACTGTTTCTACAGTTTAGGAAGGAGAGGGGTGAGAGGCAGGAGGTCTGAGATTAAACCTTGATATGTGTAGGAAGAGGACTGGGGAAGCAGGCACCAAGTCCTCCGTTAGTGTCTAAAGCCACAGAAGGCTGAGGTGTCTAGACCACAAGACTTAAGAACGAGTTTAAATTCTACTAGTGAAACAGTTATTCTACGGCTAAGGATGTAGCTGGGTGCTCCAACGGCACTGGGAGCAAATGTCTCTCTCCAGGCCACAGATCTCTTACCTCTGGAACAACTCCAAGGGCTCTAAAGTCTTCCAGTACAGGTAGTGTACCACAGGCTATCCGCCCTATCTCCTGAGTTAGATTAGGGGCATAGAAGCAGAGAGGGGACCAGAGCAGAAGAGTCTAGGGAAGAAGCAGGGTTCTGGGCTTGAGATGAACATTCTCACTGAGGTCAGTGTGGTGGCATACACCTAGAACCCCAGCCCTTGGGAGACAGAAGTACCAAGACATTCGGTTCAAAACCAGCCTGGTCACACAATCAGTTCCAGGCCAGTCTAATAGAGTAAGGGCCTGCTAGATAGAAAGACAGGAAGGAAGGAAGGAAGGAAGGAAGGAAGGAAGGAAGGAAGGAAGGAAGGAAGGAAGGAAGGAAGGAAGGAAAAGATCAGACAAAAAGTAAGAGCACTACTCACAGTGACACCGGTGGTGGCAGGATCTTTGCCTTCCATGAGTTTAAAAACACCTTGCAAAGCCTCATCTGGGTTCTTCCCCTTGAAGCGCTTTTGGCCCAGCTCCTTCATTGCCTCTTGAAACTGTTGAAAGTTGATGGTTCTGGCATTCTTGGCCCTGGCCAGTCAGACAGAAATCCAGTAACTGTGGAGTGTGAAGTCATCACCTCCCAACATCTACCTTTTTTCTTAGTCGGGAATGGCCTATTTTATCCTGCCAATGAATGTTGAGAATAGGGACTGGGACAGTTCCCAGCACCTGCCAGATGCTCCTTATAAATCTCCCATCTTTAGAACTATGCCAGGCGGTGCCAGGCTGGTGGTGCACGCCTTTAGTGCCTGTACTCAGGAGACAGGCTGGTGGGTCTCGGTGAGTTCTAGGTCAGCCTGGTCTACAGAGTTTCAGGATAGACAAGGCTACACAGAGAAACTGTCTCAACAAAACAAAACAAATGCCCTGTGACCTTTTCACTTCAGCCCCCACCTCTGGACCCTTACTTCACTTTGCTGAACACAATGTCCACATCTGTGGAGGTCACTGCCTTGCCATCCATGATATCACAGTCTTTACAGAGTTTGGAGAAGTTCTTGTTGGTAATTTCCTTGCTGCTGCTGGATGATTCTCCAAAGACAGCGAATCGATGGAATGTTCTTTCTGCTTCTGAGGCCATGGTCAATTGCTGGGGGAGTGGGGGTGAGGAGGTAGGGGGAGAGGGGAGGGGGGAGGGGCAGTAGGGAATGGGGCTGGGGGGGGGAGGGAGGGAGGATGAGATGATGGAAGGGTAAGGAGCACTGTAAACTACAGCAGCACCAGGGACAATTACTCTCTTCCCTGTCACTCTTCTGTCTCCCCCCCCCCCTTTCCACCCACCACTGCAGCTATAACGTGAGCTTTCCCTTCCAGTACTGTGTCAAACTTAAACTCCTATGCATTAGGAATCCCCCTTTCTGGCCACTTTCATATACCTGGGAGCCCTGCCGGTGTCTGTGCCTTTGTATACAAGTGTGTACAGCTAGATGGGAGTCATATGACTGGGGAGAAGGCGTGGCCACAGGGAGACAAAAATGGGTGAAGAAGGCAAAAAAGAAACACTGTGATGTCACAGTGTTATATGACATCACTTCTGGCTCTGGCTTGGCCTCTCTACTGTCTTCCCTTACAGCATCAGAAGCAGAGATCCACCAATTTCTCCTCTTGGGGGAGTGGTCCAGCCACGACATTGAAATTAGCAAGAACTTCAAGCTGCGTAAAGATTGTGGAATCATGGATAGCAAGACACAGTCTTTGAGTTGAGTTAACTGCCAGTCTGGTGGCACCTTCAGATGATGAACACCCCCCCCCCCCACACACACACTCCAATCACTTTGTCCCCATTTACCAATCTTACAGCTTCTGGCCTCACTAGGCCCTTGCATGGTCAAGCTCTCTTGGCCTATAAATCTCATTCCTGAAATCTCACCTTTTTACCCTCACAAAACCTCACCGTGACTCCTCCAAATCCCACTTTTTAATGCTACCATGTTGGGAGAGAGAATTTTAGTATGTACATTTTGGGGAGACCCAACCACTGAAGTGTTTGGGGTTGAGGAGAACAGGCTGGCTTGAGTTGGACACTGCCCTCCTGTCTGATCTCCCAGCCCAGGTGTACTGACTACCAGACAGAGAATCCCTCTGGCCGTGGAAAGCCAACCACAGCAGGGGATTTTAAAGAGCTTCTACTGTTGACTCAAGAGGGGAAAAGCAGAGGACCTGGAGTTTAACAGAGCCACATAAAGTAGAGTAAAATGTGTTAGAGTAAGTCTCAAACTCTGAAAATCCCCTGGAGACGATTCTGAGAAGCTCCAAATGTCCCTTAATGGTTTCTTTCTGTACAAAAGCCCTCTAAGAGAAATGAGCTTCAGGGATCCCACATCAGAGACTGGTTACCTTTCTAGTCTATGTAATCAGGTCCTTATTCCTATAAGCAGTTTGTAATTTTATGAATTCATTCCTGCTGGGTGGTGGTGGAGCACACCTTAACTCTCAGCGCTTGGGAGGCAGAGGCAGGCAGATCTCTGAGTTCAAGGCCAGCCTGGTCTATAGCCTTGAGTTTCAGGACAGCCAGGGATACAGAGGAATCCTGTCTCAAACAAAACAAAACAAAACAAAACAAAACAAAACAAAACAAAACAAAACAAAACAAAACAAAACAAAACAAAACAAAACAAAAACAACCCTTTCCATTCCTATTCTAGCATCTATTCAAGTCTTGATCCGATTTATTCATTTTAATGTGTACAGGTGTGTTGCTGGCATCCATGACTGGGCATCATGTGTGGGTCTGGTGCTCATGGAGGCCAGAAGAAGTGTCAAGAAAGCATCAGATCCCCTGGGACCAGAGTTACAGTAGAGAACTGCCACGTGGGTGCTGGAAATGGAACCCCCAGGTCCTCTGGAAGAGCAGTTAGGCTTTCTAACCACTAAGCTCTCTTTCCAGGCCCAAGTCTTTTGTATTTCATATCTCTACGATTACCTGAGGTGAGGGCTCTTCAGTTTTTCTAGGTTCAGTTCTTTTTCCTCCTTTCTATTCCACAGACCAGCTCAGTTACCCTTCCCCCATTCGTGTAACGCTCCCCAACCAAGACTTCCTATCCACTATTCCTGCTGGAGAACAGCCTATGGTACCTAACTACAGTGACACATGCCTATAATCACAGGACTCTGTAGACCAAGAAGGAAGATGAGGAGTTCAAGGCCAGCCTTAGATCCATGGCCAGTTTGAGGAATATTTGATATCCTGTCTCACAGAATGACTATGCTATGACTCAAGAATAGTTAGAACTGGAGAGACGGCTCTGTGATTAAGAATATGTAATGCTCTTGCAGAGGACCTGGGTTTGACTCCTAGTACCTACACCAGGCGGCTAACAGCTGCCAGTGACTTCAGGTCCAGGGAGATCTGATGTCTCTGGCTGTCATGAGCATTGCTCTCACACTCAGACACATAAATAAAAATAAAACATCTTTTCAAAATAAAAAGTATAATCTATGGTTCTTACTGCCAAATCTTTCTGCCTAGCATTCAAGGACACAACTTGGACCCAGTCTATCTCACCAAGTGTCACCGCCTCTCACTAACATTGCTCTTAGCTGGGGCCCTAATGGCATAACAGTTGTACATTCAGAAGGTTACCTGGTGGAAAGAGAATGGACGCTGGAGGGGAATGGATCTGATGGAGAGTCACACCCTAGTGTGTGATCAGCTGGGGGCCATGGGCAAACCATTAATGTTCCTGGGTTTCAGTTTCCACATCTGTATAGTTAGAGACAATGGTACAGATTTGGGGTCACACATACTTCCCACTCTTCCAAGGAGTTCTTGCATTTCTGCTTATACTTTCTCGTCTGCTCTCTGCCGAGATGAAACGCACCTTCTTTCCTACTCAAATATTTCACTTCTCATCTGGGTGGTTTTACCCTAGAAACAAAACTCCTTTCCTCTGAATTACAGAAACATGTGGCTGTTAGCCTGCAGTCTCTAGTCTCCGGGGGTGGGGCTACAGAAGTATTGCTAGGGGCCCTGAAATCTTTTAGTTAAAACAAGATTGAGTGTGAACGCTAAATAATGTGCTTTGTAAATGCATATATGATGGCTAGAGTACCCTAAACATTACCTTTAAGTATTTCTGGATTTCCAATTTGTGCTTTCTTCCTCAGGGGTTATTAAAACCATCCCGGGGAAGTGAAAAGCTCTTCTCTCCCACTGGAGAGCGGTGGAGGCTGCTACAAGACTTGTTCTCTATACACCGATCTTATAGATTATTTTCCCTGGCCTTTTCTATATTTATATGCTTCTTCAATCCCTGGATCACAAACTGTCCAAAAACATTTCCCTTCTTTGACTGTCGTCCATCCAGTGGTTTGTACACTGAAAGTGCTTGAAGCATAGTTCGAAACTGCTTTTGACTCAGAGAAAGTCGGTTAGATATTGTCCGTGTTGGCATACTTGTACTCGGGTTAGTCTTGAACCTGTAGAGTGAAGAACAATGAGGCAGAGGCAGTTTTGTGTGTGTGTGTGTGTGTGTGTGTGTGTGTGTGTGTGTGTGTCCTCAGGAGCTGTCTAGAGAGCCCCTAGGTCTAGGAAGTAAACAGATCTCAGTGGAAATTTCCCACTTCCCCAAGCCCCCGTGTCTGCCCGTTATCAGGTTCCCCCTGAGTCATCCTGACCCAGAGACGGATTTAGATGCTGGAACCTTCCAGTCTCTCCCTCCCCCTCTCTAAGTATGTCTACTTTAGACACATGAAGCCTGCAGGCTGAAGTGCTCAGTCCAGGTTCTCCTGCTTTCTACAAGCCACAGGGGCTGTTGAGAGCTTTCTAAAAATCTTACTCATATGTAGCTCTGCTCTTGAAGTCCAGCAAACTTCTCATTCAGGAGAGCATAAAACCTGCACCTAGGGGCTAGGCAGAAAGCTAGGATGCCAGGTTTCTGTGCCAGTTTCTAGGGCAACTCTTATGAAGGGAGCAGGAGAAAAGAACAGAGGGAAACTTGGGGTTCTGTTTGGGGGATATAGGAAGCTCTTTAGGTCTAGGGTTTTTATTTTTTATTTATTTTTTTCTTTTCTAAAGCTGGGTTTGAGCCTACCCAGGTCTCCTCCTCCTCCCTCTTGGCCTCTCCTCTTTTCCAACAGACCTGCCAAGTGGGGATGAAAGGGGCATTGATGTTCCTTGGGGAGGGGGGTTGTGCGTGGTGAGGGTAGTTCCCAGGCAGGGGGGAGGGCAATCTGGGGGTCTTGGGGGGAGCAGTCTGCTCTGGTGTTGCAGTTGGCAGCTCCGGTTCCATTGGACATTGTTTTCAACTGGCCTGGCGCCCAGCCCCCTAAATGGCAAGTCTGGAACTAGGCTGAAGGGGGATGGGGCAGGGTTGATTCTGGGAGCAGGGGTGCGAGAACGAGGGCAAGTGGGGAAATACAATCTGGTTGCTTAACACAACTTCCAGTCCATCAACCGTTCCACTTCAGCAATCTTTCTTTAAAGAGCACAGGGAGGACGTGTCTCAGATGTGAATCTTGTGGAAGTCTAGGATAGGATGGTAAACCCACCAGGCACCGAGGGTCCAGCCCAGGAGACAGCAGCTCAGGAGGCATCGGCAGCAGGGTACTGCCACTCAGCTTTTCAGAGCTGACCTCGCCCTCCTTTTCGGGGTTGGACTAGGAGGGGTTAGCGCCTCAGCCACAGGGTCTCTTGGGTCTCAGCCCAGGACATCCAGTCCTCCTCAAACCCTTTACTCCACCCTTGCAGAGTTAGCTCCGCCTCCGCGCCTGTTTACACAGGAGTCAGAGCCCTTGGGGGGTCCCCAGCCCCTCCTCTACCCGCCCCCCTCGTTGGGGCCTTGACCCGGGAGTCGCTGTTGGCCATCATCTTTCCCCTCCTTCGTTCATCCTCTATTTATAGCGGCCCCCAGCATTTCCCGGCCCCCCCCCCCCCCAACTCCCTGCTTGTTGTCCAACTTCTCACGGAGCAGTCGGAGAGCAAGCGGCGGGACTCGGCTGAGGAGGTACCAGCACCCCAATTGTTGGGAATTCCTATGCCCTCGACGCCCCGTCTCCAGACACGCTGTCACCACTACCCATACCTGCCCCGAGACCGGGTCTGAGCGGTGGCCCTCGCCCACCTCCCCCTTCCTTGATCTAGCTCTCTGTTTCCGGGCGGGCGGAGCTGAAATCGTGGGACGTAGGCACCTTGGGTTGGTCTCCCCACTTTACCCGTCGCTGCCACTCAATCTGGGGGGCTAGGAAGAGAGCCAAAAGTGAGCCTGGCAGAGCCAGGTCACAGTAGGGGCGCCGTTGATGTGGGCGTGGGGACCATTTGGGGGTTTAAGGGATCCCCCACGCTCACCCCACTTCACACGGCTTAGGGTTTATGGGGAGCACTCAGAGAGCCTATGAGCATCACCTCTGTGTGCTCCCAAGCCGCACCCTCTCGCCCCTCCCCTGGTAGCCCAGGCGAGTTACGGGGCGTGTTTATGGGGGGTCGGGGCGGATCTGCAGGGAGATGGCCCGGGGGCGGGCCCAGGGCGGGTCTGTGGGGAGCCAGAGCTAGGGCGGACCTAAGTCAAAGGCAAGTGAAGGTGGCAGCGACCGCGGCGGCTGCAGCAGGTAGGGGGAGGGGCAAGCGCGCCTCTGGGCTGGCAAGGCGCGGGCCCGGAGGGTGGGCATCGTGGTTCTGGTCTCCTGGCTGTAGTTCGGGGGAAGGGGCTGGCTGAGCGAGGAGCTCCGCTGCTGCGCACAAAGGCAGAAGAGCTGCAAAGTGCAGGGCGTGTTTGGGGCGCTCTTGAGATGATGTACAGGGTCCTGGGCACTACGTGCCCGCCGTGAGAGGGTGTTGGTTCGGACGAGGAACGGCAGCGAGAAGCTCATAGGGGTCAGGTTTCGTGTTCTGGGAGCAGCCAGTCAAGTCCTAACCATCTTTTCCCGGCTGGCACATGGCTGGCAGTCCGGGGAAGTGCGGAGGTTACGGGCAGCCCTATCCCCCCCTCTCCTTTCTCCACCCGACCTACAATTACACTGGGTGGAGGGGAGAGATGAAGGCTTGAAGCTTGTTTGTTTTTAAATGGTGAAGGAAAAGGTCATGCTGTACTACCTACATATCAACTGAGAACCGTCAAAACCGAGTAGTGACTAACTGGACAAGGTCACCTAATAGTGGCACTTGGGTAGGACCCAGAGGTTTTGACACAGTCATGCTCTATCGCCATGTCAGCTCTCTGCTCTCTTCATAGACTACCCAGCCTGGACCTGCTTGTTTTGCCTCGCAGGCCCCTCCAGCTTGTATTGATTGGAACCTAGAGAGGACGTGTTCTCTGGACTCAGGGGAGATTAGAAAGGGTTAGTGACCCTGGAATCCTGGGTCTTGGCTCTGGCCTTATGTCCCTAAAAGACCCAGGTCCGTCTCCCATGTCATTCACCTTGTTCCTGTGTTTTCTCAGACCCTAGAGTCAGGACTAAGAACCCTGACCTCCACGCTCACCGTATCCAACCAATAGGAGCTCAGTAAATTGACCCCACCCACCCCATGCTGCTGGCTTGCTTTCTTTTCTTTTCTTTTTCTTTTTCTTTTTCTTCTTCTTTTTTTTTTTTCAAGTCTGCACAGGTGCTCTGCTGCTCTCTAGATCTACCATTGTTGGTGTGCGCTCATTTGTGTACAAGAGAGAGAGAGAGAGAGAGAGAGAGAGAGAGAGAGAGAGAGAGAGAGAGAGAGAGAGAGAGAGAGATTGATTGGATTGGATATCTAGGTCCCTCTGTTGAGTGCTTGATAGTCACTGCCTCAGTCCTTTTTAGCCCCTCAAGATGCTGACATTGGAGCTATAGTTGAAGGTCATGGTCAGTTGTGAACCCTTACCACTCTAGCCCAGTCAGTGAGGTAGTGTGGGGCGTCCCCTAAAGATAGCTTAAGAAACTGGAGCCACATTGCTTCCCCAGCCTCGGTGTCTCCCTCCAGGGGCGGAGAGGGAGGAGCATTGTGAGGTACGAGGTGAGAATGTTGGGGTTGAGGGGCAGCCGGCAGCCATGGGGCCGGTGGTCTGAAGAGATGTGCTGTCCTGTTTGGTATTGCCCTGGAAGTGGGGCGGGGGAGCCAGAAAAGCTCTCCGTGTGTCTTGGCGTTTTCAGCTCTGGTGTTGCTCTGCACCTTGCATTGCATTGCATTGGACTGAGAGTACAGAGGCTAAGCTGCCTCCCTCCAGGGCTTATTGTTTTGTTTTGTTGTTTTTGAGACAGGGTTTCTCTGTGTAGCCCTGGCTGTCCTGCAGCTCTCTCTGTAGACCAGGCTGGCCTCAAATTCAAGAGATCCGCCTGCCTCTGCCTCCTTAGTATTGGGATCAAAGGTGTGCGCCACCACTGCCTGACTGGTTTACTGTTTTTGTATCCTGCCAGGCCACCATGGCAGAACTTCAGGAGGTGCAGATCACCGAGGAGAAGCCGCTGTTGCCAGGACAAACACCCGAGACTGCCAAGGTTTACAGAGACTCTCTGACTTCCCTGCCTCGGTCCCATGCTCTGAACATCCCCCCTTGCCTCCCCACCTCCCCAGGCCCGTGGCTCTCATTCTAATGCACGCCCCTCTCCACCCATCTCCTCCCATCTCTCGGCCTAGACACTGTACAAGGGAGCCCGCCAGACCTCGTCCCGTCACTACACTAACCTTCATCCTCTCCTGTCTTGTTTTTTGTCCCTCTTTCTGTATTTGGTGTCTGTTGGTCTCTCTTTACCTACCTTTTTGTGTCCGTCTCTCCATTTGCTGTCTGTCTCTGTCCGTGTGTGTCTGTGTGTGTCTGTGTGTCGTGTCTCTCCAGGAGGCCGAGTTAGCTGCCCGCATCCTCCTGGACCAGGGACAGGTAACCATGGGGGGCTGTGCTAGGGTGGGAGGAGAAGCTCTTCTGTCCCCCAACTGAGAGGGCCCCAATCTGGCCCTCTGCATCCCTCCCATTTATCCTCTCTTCCCTCCTTTTTTCTATTTGAATTCCTTAATCTCTGGTCTTTCATGATTTTTCTACCCTCAGATCCAATTCCACCGTCATATTTCCCTAAAGACCCATTAATCCTGTTTTCAACAGATGGTTCACTTATTTTTGCCTTTCCCTCTTTGAAGAACTCTCAGTATATTTCTCCCCTGATGGTAAGCTCTTTTCTTACAGACTCACTCTGTGGAGACACCTTATGGCTCGGTCACTTTTACTGTGTATGGCACCCCCAAACCCAAACGCCCGGCGATATTCACCTACCATGATGTAGGCCTCAACTGTAAGACCTTCATTTCTTCTCCTGCCTCTTTCTGGGAAGAGCCATGGGAGGAGAAAGCCCAATGTGTGTGTGTTTGGGGGAGAGGGGCATAGTCAGTATGGTCAGACCGGGAGCCCAGTGGTGGCACATCAGAGAGAGATTCTCCTCTAGTGTGGTGGCATCAGAGCAAGAGGGTGGGTTCTGACGAGCGGATGCTTTTTCCTTCTGATTTTGTGGTTGGGTGGGGAATGTGGGTTCTCTTTAGATAAGTCTTGCTTCCAGCCACTGTTTCGGTTCGGGGATATGCAAGAGATCATACAGAACTTCGTGCGGGTTCATGTGGATGCCCCTGGCATGGAAGAGGGGGCGCCTGTGTTTCCTCTGGGGTAAGAATGAGTTCCTTACTAAGCAGGGGTGTGTGTGTATGTTGGTGTGTGTGTTGGGGCTTGTGTGTGAGCAAGGTAGTGCACAAGTGCAGTGAACCAGGAGGCGTAGAAGACTCTGGCAGAGGATGCGGAGGTTGCTCCAGAGAAGAGGTATATGAATACAGACTGGTAACTAGTATTTTCCTCTTTTCCAGATATCAGTACCCATCTCTGGACCAGCTTGCTGACATGATTCCTTGCATCCTGCAGTACCTAAAGTGAGAGGCTTCAGGAGTCCTTCAAACTTTCCCTTTCAGCATCAGGGAGCCCCCAGAGTGTGGTCACCATGGTTCCTGGTCTGATTTTGGTCTCAGTCTATCTTCCCCTTCTATGGCTTTTTCACCTGGATTGTTAGGAAGGGCAGTGGGCTTGGACTCTTGTCTGGAACGAATGATCAGAGGAATCTTACTACTGATAGGGAGAAAGAGAAGGAAAGGGTTTGTTCTTGGCCCCGTCTCAGGCTTAGGGGAAGCTTCTCTGATCTGGAAGTTAGGCAAGAGGAGGTACGTGTGACCTCATCCCTGAGGAACTAGACAGACCTGTCTCGGTCCCCATTCCTGTCTCCCGGGATCACATTTGGTATACCAGAAGACAGGTGTGTTAGACAGTGGGAGAAGAAAAATAAGCCCCACAAGGACCTCTGGCATGCGAAGGGAAATGCTGATTCTTGGGCGTTTTCTCTTTCTCAGATTTATTTATTTTTATTTGATGACTGCTGCGTGCATGTATGGGCACCACACATATGTCTGGTGACTATAGGGGCCAGAAGAGGGCATTGCAACCTCTGGAACTTGCATAATAGATGGCTGAGAGCCACCAAGGAGGTGTTGGGAATCCCACCTAGGTCCTCTGTGAAAGAAGCAGGTGCTCTTGACTGCTGAGCCATCTTGCCATCCCCTGTTTCCTGGGTTTAGCTTTCCTGGGCACCATGGATCTCAGCAACTCTGGTTTTCTTCCTTTCTTGCCTCCTCCATTCTCCCAAATGACTAATAGCACACCTGTTTCATACGTTGCTTTAAGGTCCATAATTCCAGTTCCTCTGTAGAACCAGGTCTCAGAACAAGTTAAACTCGTTTCAGAGAGCCGAGAATTGATAAACTCTGTGTGTAGGAAGAGATGTCTTCCACACACCAGTTCTCCAAGAGATAGCCGAGGCTAGACTTCAGGCATCTACACCAAGTACCAGGCATGCTTGGTGCCTTTTTTACACCCCCAAAGGAAAGTCCTTTGCTGTCCTCTTCTGTGGCTGTGACCTCAGGAAGGATGATGAGTTTGAAGAGATTGGGCCGTGACAACTTTTTGGCTGCTAGAGCCTGTGACACACACGTTTACTTTTTACAGTTTCTCTACAATAATTGGAGTTGGTGTTGGAGCCGGAGCCTACATTCTGTCGCGATATGCTGTAAGGAGCAAAAACTGCTAGATGAGGGAATGGTGGGCCCCCCCACGTTAGATAGAATATTGCAGGAATGGTCCGAGTTCCTGCCATTCCAGGATTCTGGAAGCAGATAGGGAGCAGGGTAGAGAGTAGGCCATATAGGAATCTGGGGGGATAGGTGGGACTCAGGGAGGCGGGGACAAAGGTGTGGCCTTTTCTGAGCTCCTTTCTGTTATCCCTTAGCTGAACCACCCGGACACAGTTGAAGGTCTTGTTCTCATCAACATTGATCCCAATGCCAAGGGCTGGATGGACTGGGCAGCCCACAAGGTTTGCAGGGCTGTGTGTGCTGATATCTAGGGTGGGGACTCTCCTTGGATGATACTACCAGTGTAACTGAATAGATCTGGACCTTCAGAGAGGGCATAGTAGGGCACAAAAATGAAGTTGGGTTGTTTCGCCTGGGTCTCTTTCTCCACAATATCCTGAATTTGTTCGCCTGTCCTTGTAGTTAACTGGCCTTACGTCTTCCATTCCGGACATGATTCTTGGACATCTTTTCAGCCAGGTAAATGGTTGTAAGAGGCAGGAGAAGTAGAGGTGACCAGCGGGGAGTTGAATGCTTCGGGGTGACTTCCTTAGTTGGCACAGGATCTGAAGTGTTAGATAGTTCCCCTCATGGCCGGCTCCTCTTTCCAATCCTGATTCATCTCTTCTGTGCTTTAGGAAGAGCTTTCTGGAAATTCTGAATTGATACAAAAGTACAGAGGTATCATCCAACACGCACCCAACCTGGAGAACATTGAACTCTACTGGAATAGCTACAACAAGTGAGTGGGTTGTGTGCATGTGGAGAACCGGAAGCAGAGAGAGGGTTGTAAGCAGTGTGCACTGCAGGCAGGGCGAGCTCCTCAGCTTCAGGACAGGAGTAAGGGCAGCTCTCATTCTTGGGCCCTTCCTGTCACTTAGCTGCCTCTGACCTGAGATCTAGGGCACAAGTGATTACAGGTGGTGTGCTCTTGGACCGTGCCTGCCATTTTTATGGTGTCCCCTCCTCCCTTTTTAACCGCTTTGGAGATCAAACCTCATAGCTGCTCACTAAGCAGGTAGTCCACCACCAAGTTGTAACCCCAGCCCTTGGTATTTTTCTCTTAATCACCAGTAGCTGCTGACTATAAATAAGGGAGATAGCTTCCTGTGGAGGAGGTAGCTTATCTAGGTAGACAGCAGTGCCTGTCAAAAACAACTTCTCTTTGAACCCCCTGCAGCCGCCGAGACCTGAACTTTGAGCGAGGTGGTGAGACGACCCTCAAGTAAGACATTGGTAGATGCATGTGGCTTTGTCCTGTCTCTGCCCTGCCCCTTGGTACCAACATCTCTTAACCTTTGTGGAGAAGTTACCAGTCTCCCTGATTCCATTCTGTGTAACAAGCTGTCTTCCTTTGGGGCTTCCCTCTCGATCCTCCTGCTGAGTCAGCAGGAGAAAGGCAACTGGTTCCTCCTCCTCCTCGGAGGCAGACACTTGTTTAGCTGCTTTTCTGGGAAGTGTCGGTGAGAGAGTACAAGGCTCACTGTCTTCTCCCTGACCCCGTGCCCCTAGGTGCCCTGTGATGCTGGTGGTTGGAGACCAAGCACCTCATGAAGATGCCGTGGTCAGTGGTGGCTTTTGGGGTAGTGAGGGAATGTTGGGGTCTTGTCAACACTGGGTTCACCCAAGCTGTGGACCTTGCCAAGCTGCAAACTCGAAAACTCTGGGGCAGGAGGAGCAACTCTAGGACCTTAGGAATTTGACTTGGGTTAAGATGTAATTGGGTAGGGGCTGACGAAAGGGAAAAGATCGGGGTCCCTTGGAGGGCTGTGGAGAGGGCGACCTGATTCATTCAGTCTCCTACCTATTCCAGGTGGAATGTAACTCAAAGCTGGACCCCACACAGACCTCGTTCCTCAAGGTTAGCGGGCCTCCTAAGCCTCACTTGCTCCCCGCTCCCCAGTCCAGGAGCATACATACTCTAAATTCCAGTGTCTAAGCCCTGTGGGTTCATTGTGGGTCAAGGGAGAGGAGAACAAAGGGGCTGAGTGAGGGACCTGGGAGGAGAGAGCCCCTTTCCCGCGGCATGGATCGTCTGATATCTCCATGTATCCTTCTTCCCTGGGTGTTTCCTTCCTGAGCAGATGGCCGACTCTGGAGGTCAGCCACAGCTGACTCAGGTGAGTATAGTGCCCATCTTGGGACGAGGAAATGGGACGTGTTGTGCCCTTTGCCATTGCTGTGACTTTCAAGATATCTAACCATCTCTTTCTCTCTCTTCTCTTTCCTTGTAATATGCCCACAGCCCGGCAAGCTGACAGAGGCTTTCAAGTACTTCCTGCAAGGCATGGGCTACAGTGAGTATTGGGACAGAGGGTATTAGGAAGGGCTTCCCACTGTGAGGGTAGACCTGTTTTAGGCTAATTCTTGGACTCATCATCTTACAAGGCAAGCTCGCTGATTCTCTGGCCGCAGCTCTTGTCTTCACCTAGGCCCCACTAGAAGTTACCAGCTGTCTTCCCCACTCATCTCTGATGGCTTGCTTATCATTGTGTGTCTACAGTGGCCTCTTCCTGCATGACTCGCCTATCTCGGTCTCGCACAGCATCTCTGACCAGTGCAGCATCCATCGATGGCAGTCGGTCCCGATCCCGCACCCTGTCGCAGAGTAGCGAGTCTGGGACTCTCCCTTCTGGACCCCCAGGGCACACCATGGAAGTCTCCTGTTGAATGACCCTCATTGCCTTGGTGTGGATCCCAGCCCTCACCTCCTGCAACACTAATTTAAGAGGTGTTATCAGGGCACTGGGCCAGAGTAAGCAAGGAAAATGGGCAGATTGTGCAGGGAGATGACCTTGATCTTTAATTGCTACCCTAACCTTGACCTTTAACCTGTGATATCCTCTAGCTCCTAGGTGAGGTGTCCTAATATCTCTTAGAGATCTGGGCCCCCTAAATTACCCCCTCTTCCATTTTGGTGTTGAGAAGGCTTGTATGTTCTCTCCCTGACCTAGGTTCTATAGATGAGGAACAATGAGCTGTTCTAGCTGACACGGGGCCTCCATCACTCCCCCTCTTTAGCCCATATTTGCAAGGGTAGGAGAGAGAGTGTGTGTGTGTTGTGTGTGTGTGTGTGTGTGTGTAGGGTTGATGGTGAGAGATGGGGAGCTCCTTCCCCAAAGCTGACAGTGGCTTTGCCTTGATGTGTCAGGCCTCTCTGAAGGCAATAGTCCCAAATGAATGTTTATCAGGAGAAGGTTTGCTGGTGGGTCAGTGATCCTTAATGTGATAGAAATATCCAGCATGTAAAAAGAAAGGATGGGAGATGGTGGCCCGTGAAGAACAGTGGTAAACACATTGAAGCTGGGGTAGAAGGGAGGGGCCCGGGTCCTTTGGCCACACTAACTTGGATAGCTGTCAGCGTGCACCTAAAGTGGGACTAAGGGAAAGAGCTTAGGTCCGACTGCTTGGGGCTTGGCATCAGGGTGGGAAGAGCTACCTCAGGCTCTGACCATACTGTGACGTGTAGAGCGTGACCTCCTGTCTCACACAACTTCTGCTGTGACAATAAACTATAGAGGAAACTGAACAGCATTGTTAATCCGGGTCTGAATGCGCCTGTACCCTGCCCCTTGCTTGCCTTTCCTTGTTCCTCTGAAAGCACCTGGGATGGCTTGTGGGGTATAAAAGCTGCACAGAGTGTGACCACGGGAGCCAAGAAAGTGGTGTCATTCTTTTTATTAATAGCATTTTTAAGCTTGGGAAAGAGGAGCTGTTGTAGAGATGTCATCAATATCATGTCCTTTAAGAAAACCGACTGAGGGGCTGGAGAGATGGCTCAGCGGTTAAGAGCACTGGCTGCTCTTCCAGCCGTCCTGAGTTCAGGTCCCAGCAACCACATGGTGATGGAATCTGATGCCCTCTTCTGGAGTCTGAAGACGGCTACAATATATTTATTTATTATATGTAAGTACATTGTAACTGTCTTCATACCTGCCAGAAGAGGGCATCAGATCTCTTTAAGGATGGTTGTGAGCCTCCATGTCACCTTTGCGTTACCTAGAGTACATTTTAGATGGATCATTCAGCAAGAGAGTAAACTCGGACACAGAGTGCTACGTACCACAGGGCACTGCTGCTTATAAGTTCATCCTATTTGTGATTCAAGAAGGTCACAGTCAAAGGGACTTCTTTTTAGGATTTTACTCACTGATGGATTCCAGGGGATCTGGGAGCAAAATGATGGTTCTGTAAGAGGCCGTTAAGCAATTATGAGTAACAACCATGGGGATTCAGATGTCTTGTAGCTGTCGCAGGTTCCTTCTTGGACTCTCGAGGCAAAAGGAGGGGGCTGGGGAGATGGCTCAGCATGTACAGTCCTTGTGCCACCATGACGACCTGTGTTCTGATCCCTAGCATACACTGAAAAAAAAAAATCTGGGTTTGACTGTGCACGTATAATCCCATGGCTGGGAGGCAGAGACAGGAGGACCCCAGGGGCTCACTAGTGGGCTAGCCTAGCCCATCAGTGGACACCATTTTCAGTTGGGACCTAGTATTGAGAGAACATTCTTCCTGAGGGTGTGGGGCTAAGCACTGTATGTCTCCTCATGACGCCCCAATAACAAAGCAAAGCTCAGCTCTATCAGAGTTCACCCTGGGGGGCCACCGAGTTCACTAAGCTTTCATAGAGATTATGGGTAACTTTAAGGCAGGTACCCTGGAAGGTCTGTACCCAGCCTAGGTGGTGACTCCCCGTTTGCGGCTCAGGTGGAGCTCTCGTCTAGTGTTCCCTGGGCTGTAGACTGTAGACTGCTCCCTCCCCAGGACTCCCAGGCCTCATGGAATTTGGCACAAAGGGCTGAGTTCTCAGGTGAGGGTCCTGTGACCCTGCTTCCTGCCTACGTGCCAACACGCCCAGGCGTGCTGATCTTTTACAAGCAGGAGTGACAACGGTGGCTGTTTGATTTAGAGGGTTGGGCTGGATGACACCCAGTCTCAAAAAATTAGGCGTAGAGTGATGGAGGAATCAACCCAAAGTCCACCTCTGCCTTCACACGTAGGTGTACAGACATAAACACTCAGGAGTACACTGTGAACATGCGCATGCGCGCGCGCACACACACACACACACACACAAATATGAAGGAGAAAGCACTTTATGAATTATGTAGATAGAATATTGTTTGCGATCATTAAAGCTTGCTTTATGGAAATCCCAACTGTCGCATTTCTTCAATGGCAGTGAGTGGGAAACTGGGCCCCTTGACATCAAGTGCTCACATTCCAACACGGTAGTGAGCCACTGTGTCCTTGTTGCTGAGGCTTTTCTTTCTTGTGCTGGGGATTGGACCCAGGACCTTGTGCGTGCTAGGCCAGTGCTCTACTACTGAGCTGCAGCCTTACCCCTAAGCCTATTTCCATGTTGTAGGCCAGTGTCAGAAGAGGGCGTTAGTGGGTTAGAGTTAGCTGCTGGATGGGTGTTGGGTCAGACAAAAAAGATTGCTGAAATGCCACAGGGAAAGAATGCAAAGCATGTAATCACTGGGGTCATTTAGCCCAACGTAAGGAAAAAGTGAAGCCCTAAGACCTCAACCAGCCTTTACTGGTAGAGCTGCTGTTGTGTATTATGGAAGGGAAGAGGAATCTTTGCTTGGTATCTGCCTACGAAAGTAGTACTGTTAGCAGAGTGATTTTCACATTTCATTTAAGTGTACATGTATGTGCATACAACTATAGGTGTTTCTGCTCCAGAATCTAAGGCAGGTGAAGAGGTGTTTTGCAGGAACTTGGGGGAGGACATTTGGTGTCTCTGGTTGACCCTAGTTTTTGGACCTACATAGTCTAGTTCACCTGTGGAGTCACAGCGCCGCCCTGTGGCCAGCCCCCAGTCTTACAGCCCTATTGTTCATGAACATAAGGCAGCCCTGAAACCAAGACCTGCTTTGAATCTTGTTTTTTTCCTAAGGAATTTGAGTGTCTTCCAGACATTAGGGGCAGGTGAGGTAAGAAACAGCTCAAGAGAATGAGAAATCAGAACAGAGTGAAAAAGGACCTTACAGTCAGTTTGAAGCTCTTATGAGTTTCATAATGACATTTTGGCCAGCCCTACATATATCTCACCACTTATGTGACAATAGACCCACAGTATTCTCTTACAGACGCCAATGGCTTCTTGGGTTGTGTAGCACATTCTCCAGTGTTTTCTCAACGACAAAAACATTACTGAATATATGCTTCTCAGAACATATCCTTGTCTTTAAGCAATATATAATTGTACAGACCTTACAGTAGGCAGAAGTGAAACCAAGATCAGAAGAAAGGTTGGAGTGGGAACAGCACCATTGAAAGGTAAGTCAGGAGTAACCTGAAAAGAGGGATGGATTCCGACCTGAGACTCAGGGTTCAGCAAGGATATATGGTGCCCGGAGCAATTTAACTCTCCCTCATGATGGTGAATTCATAGAAAATATAGGGTATACTCTGATAGGACCAGGTAGAGTCACTACGAACACAAAACCAGAAACCAAAACTAAAAACAAACAAAAAAACAAAACCAAAACCAACCAACCAAAGAAACAAAAAATCACCAAAACAAAACAAAACAAAACAAAACAAACAAAAAAACCCAACCCAAACCAAACAAAACCCCAAACCATCTTTTATATAGGCTGGGAATTTGTAAGCATCCCCAGAGATTGCATTTGAGGCATAATCTATTTTTGCTTCCTCTTTGCTAGTGCAATGGGCATCTCCTCAGGTTGCCGAGGGTGTCTGTGCTCCCACCCCAGCTCTGTAAGCTCTGGCATTGTTCTTTACACTCCACAGCTTCTTCAGGGAAGGACCGAGAGGCACAGGTTACCCCAGCAGAGTGAGTCTGAGGCTTTCACTCAACTCTCTCTTTGGTCCTGGGGATCAAACCCAGTTCCTCACTCACACTAAGCAAGGAGCCGTCAAATGTTGATCTTTGCCTGAAGACCTGTTCTTTCTGCTCCAGTAAAGTCTCTGAACTCTAGTTTCTCTTGCATTCCTCACAAACTGTTTTCCTGCGACTGCAACGTAGAAACCAAACCACACCACATCAGTCCCTCGGCCTTAAAGCAGAGGCAGGAAAGGTCCAGAAGGGTTACTTCAGACAATGCTGTGGACTGGCCTCAGTTGGCCCCCCTCAATCCGCAGGAGAAATCAGGGTCCTGGTACAGGTGGACAGGGAATCGGTGAAAAAGTGACAAACAGACAGGAACACAAGGGGGTGTTGTATCTGAATGTAATTTGTCAAGTGAGCATCAGTCTTACACATTACAGAAAACAAAGAAGTTAAGTGATAGATTAAGGTCATCCAAGTTACATTGAAGTTA
Organism: Mus musculus; assembly: GCF_000001635.26. Classification (NCBI taxonomy): domain Eukaryota; kingdom Metazoa; phylum Chordata; class Mammalia; order Rodentia; family Muridae; genus Mus; species Mus musculus. The sequence goes on along the minus strand of NC_000080.6, from coordinate 51,901,511 downwards.
TCTGATGCAAAATTACTTTTACAACAAAACAGAGGAATGCGTACTAAAAGCTAACAGGAACCAACTGGGATAAAATCAGTGTTAGCAACTGGGATCAAAAACAGCCCCACTGCCGGGTGTGGTGGCGCACGCCTTTAATCCTAGCACAAGGGAGGCAGAGGCAGGCAGATTTCTGAGTTCGAGGCCAGCCTGGTCTACAAAGTGAGCTCCAGGACAGCCAGGGCTATACAGAGAAACCCTGTCTCAAAAAAACCAACAAAACAAAACAAAACAAACAAACAAACAAAAACCAGCCCCACCTAAGGTCAGCTTTAACTTAGAAGCCAGGGGCAAGGGCTTCATGCCCTTGCCATAGTTCCAATTGTAGTCTATTGTATAGTCCACCTTCCCCCTGCGCTCTAGGAAATTCCTGTGTATGGGAGTGACTCTGCTACTGTTTTAAGTATACTATGTAGATTAGCTCTGAGATTACTAGCTCTATTCTAGTGAACTGTAATGCCTGATTACTTTCACTGTCTCTTACAATACTAGAGGTAATTCTAAATGTTACTGAATAGATAAGATTCTCACTGAATTCCAAGCCCAGGGTTGGCTCAAACACTGCCTAGGACATTGGAACACTGGTGGAGGCTATTCTAACTTAGCTATATGTCAAAATCAATTCTTAGAGGCTCTTATAATAAAACAATATTGAGGGAAAGCCCACAGATTCGTTCACCGACTAAAGCAAGGACAGATTTGGGGCATTCGTTTTACAGGATGCCACGGTTCAAGGAGACTAAGTTTCCGTGAACTTTTCACCTCAGGACTGCCTCCAGGATTTTAGGCCTGTCACGAGAGTCACTACTGGAGTGGGTGTGGCAAGACAACAGCTTATTGGTAGCTGAAATAAGAAGCTGGCTTCTTGAAGGTTGGTTGGAAGCCTAATTCTTATTTCTTCTTCTTCTTCTTCTTCTTCTTCTTCTTCTTCTTCTTCTTCTTCTTCTTCTTCTTCTTCTTCTTCTTCTTCTTCTTCTTCTTCTTCTTCTTCTTCTTCTTCCTTCTTCTTCTTCCTTCTCCTTCTCCTTCTCCTTCTCCTTCTCCTTCTCCTTCTCCTTCTCCTTCTCCTTCTCCTTCTCCTTCTCCTTCTCCTTCTCCTTCTCCTTCTTCTTCTTCTTCTTCTTCTTCTTCTTCTTCTTCTTCTTCTTCTTCTTCTTCTTCTTCTTCTTCTTCTTCTTCTTCTTCTTTTCTTCAAGACAGGGTTTCTCTGTATAGCCCTGGCTGTCCTGGAACTCACTTTGTCGACCAGGCTGGCCTCGAACTCAGAAATCTGCCTGCCTCTGCCTCCCAAGTGCTGGGATTAAAGGCATGTGCCACCATTACCCGGTGAGAAGCCTAATTCTTGAGTTTTCTTCTTAAGCATATATTCTGGAATGACCTTGGTAGGGACAGAATGACTGGTTCCTGCTGCTGGGGCAGGGCTAGCAGGCCTGGGCCTGGGCCTCCAAGGGTGTTGATAGCTGATGTGGGTATAAGGCTTGTTTATATAATAGTGTACATATTTTCACGTTCATCCGAGGAATGATCTCCCTGTTAATGTTAAAGAGTCCATGAAAATCAGAGACAGCATGCATCCAGGAGGCAAAGGTGTGGCTGTCTCAGCAAAATGGTAAACACTGTGACCCTCAGGGCAGCCCTTAAGGCTGTGGAAAAGAGCTTTAAAAACATGAGTTTGAAAATATATAATTTCTCAACTATGCAAAAAATATAAGGATGCAATGGGGCTTCACAGATCTAATCCCAGCACTTGGGAGGCAGAGGCAGGCAGATTTCTGAGTTCGAAGCCAGATTGCTCTACAGAGTGAGTTCCAGGACAGCCAGGGCCACACAGAGAAACCCTGTCTTGAAAAACAAATAAACAGACAGACAGACAGACAGACAGACAGACAGACAAAGAGTCAAGGGGCTAAGGTCATGGAATGCTGACTCATGGGATGATCAAAGGGAACCTGGAATAAATAACTGGATTGATGTGTACATAAAAAACTGACTTTTGGTCTGCATCAGATAAGGAAGCAGAAAGTTATAGCAGTTCTTTTTAAAGAAATTTTCTCTAGTGAGAGCTGAGCTGTCTGGAGATCTCTGGAGAGTGAGCACAGCTCTTCAAGGATTTTTTTTTTTTTTAAAAACAGGATTTCTGAAATCCCAAGAATTACTTAGAGAGGTGACATAATTCTTTTAGAATATTTTCTAGCAGCTATCCAGAAAAGGCTGTCTGAATGGCAAACACAGCTCTTTTAGATTTTTCTCTGGCTTTCTGATCTTGATCGGAAAACCCAAGAATTACTTTTAGACATTTCCTAACAGGATTTCTGACTTGGTTGGAAGATCCAAGAATTTCTTATAGTAGCTTTTCTGACTTTGGTCAAAAAAACCCCATGAGTTACCCAGAGAGCTTTTAGAATTTTTAATAGCAGAGGGGACTGCATTAAGCAGAAAGAACATAGGCCCCCAACTTGGACCAACAATTTGACTTCAAGTGGTTTGTTTTAGTTGCTCCCAGACACCCCTTCTCTCAGAACCCCTTTCCAAGCTGAGGCTGGTCCTTGGCAATATAACAAAATATTTGAGGGAGTGGCCGTGAGAGGTGGCAGGTGTAAACTACAGTTCCTGGAAAGCTGTTCACACACAGCATTCTGTGAGGCTGATTGACTGATTAGAACTTAAGTGACTGTGAAGAAGTTGGAATGTTGCAGGTCTGGTGCTTAATTACAGTTTACCTTAGGCTATCTTTAGCCCCCTCCCACAAATAGCAGGTCATTACTCATCTTGACATCTTTCTGACTACCAGGTAAAATCTTCTGGGATGAATTAATAGACCATTAGCTCTCACTAACCCTGAATGTCAACTGGGTTAAGAATGTCATCAGACAGCATCTGAGACCTTTGAAGTTTTGGTTTATGACCCTGTCCTGTTCCTATGGAAACACACTGATTCCTGGTGTGGTTTTGCACACCTCTAATCGCAGCACTTGGGAGGCACAGGCAGGTGGATCTCTATGAGTTTAAGCTCAACCTGGTCTACCCAGTGAATTTCAGGATAGCCAAGGCTACATAGAGAGTCTCTTGAGTCAAAACAAAAGCCAAACCAAACCAAACCAAACCAAACCAAACCAAACCAAACCATCAGCCAGCCCACCCACCCACCCACCCACCCAACCAACCAACCCACCCAAAAGCAGCAACAAACTTCATGCAGAGGTCAGCATGGTGGAACATGGAATGTGGGGTAACCTCAATCTTTTCTGGGCCACAGCCACTCCTATGTGGCCCCAGAGAAAACTCCCTCTGTATTTTACGCCATCACGTGAAAATTGCCATACACACACACACACACACACACACACACACACTCCTAATAATTACACTAGCCTGGATCACCTCTCCTCTCTTTGTTTTTAACTCATTGTTTTTCCTAGTCATCTTCTGTTACAGTCTTCCTATGGCCGTCACGCAGAGCTGCAGCCACCCCACTTCTTTCCATCATGGTTCTTATGCTGCTTCTGTTCCCAGGGTTGCTTTTCTCTGTGCCTTCTGAGAGCACCTAGTCCTTCTCCTGCTCCATACACTCTTTCCCTGGTGTTCTCCAGATGGACCCACCCTCTAGCTTTATGTCTGTTCTTTATTCAATATTCTCCAAACTAAGCACATGTCTGGTCCTGGTTGGTAAGAATTTGGGGAAAAGGCAGGAAATAGATATAGGGAGGAAAAGAAAGTATTGGTAGCTTTGGAGAGGAGGCCAAAGGGGAATCCAGAATTTCTGGGATGGCACAAAGCGTTCAGGACTCCTCAGAGGGTTGAGATAACAGACTCTACCTCCCCTGTCTCCAGTACTGATGGCACCAGCGATCCAGAGACATGGAGAGAGCCATAGCAGGCCAGGGCACTTCCCGTCGGGTTCCCGTCTTAGGCACATTCCTGTGACAGGCATAGTTCTGAAGCTTTCGTACAACGCATCCTGCCAGAGTGCTGGCAGGATCATTCTAAGGTAAACATGGCAGGTAATAGATGACATGCAGGACAGATCTGTGTCACCGGAGGTTGACCAGTCTATAGAGCACTACAGGTTTTTTTTTTTTTTTTTTTTTTTTTCCGAGACAGGGTTTCTCTGTGTAGCCCTGGCTGTCCTGGAACTCACTCTGTAGACCAGGCTGGCCTCGAACTCAGAAATCCTCCTGCCTCTGCCTCCAGAGTGCTGAGATCAAAGGTGTGCGCCACCCCTGCCCAGACAGCATTACATTTCTATCCTCAGGCTTCTGTTTGGTTTTACTTAAGACATCATTAGCAAATCAGAGCAGGGAAATAAGATTATTCTAGTACCTTTCTGGTTGGGTCTCTGTAGATGAAGGACACCACTCTCAGGGCTGGTCCTTTCTGGTTTCTACTAACAGCATGCTTATTACTCAGCTCAGGGTATTGCATGCTTCTTGCTTTGTCTAAACCCTGCCCACACACATCTTTACTGAATACCCTCCCATTCAGCTTCCTCAATTATGCCCTACACTCTCTGCTCTAATCTGGGATTCTAACACATATGGACGTTTGGAAGAGAAAGCACAAGGAAGAAGAGACTCTACACGGAGCTTTTTATACAGTGATAGGAAAATGAGCTTTGAGGCCCCACTGGCTGGGAGATCAAGTTCTTTAACTTTTCTGGATGCCGGGTTTCTTAGGTTTCTACGGGGATAATGTCACTGCTGGAGCTGTGCCAGTGAGGCAGTCTGTGTACAAACAGCAGCGCAGCACCTGTCACATCACAGGTGTTCCCTGCCCGTGCCATCGGCACACACCAGGCTCTCCTGAGCACCTTGCTCTGTGCAACTCATGCTGAGCACACAGCAACCGGACTGTGTTTCACAGAAAATATCCCCACCCCCCTTCTCCCTCCCAGCATTGCCCACCCATTTGCTTTTTCCTTGATCCCTGGTTGTGTGGAGACTGGATTTAGCTTTCTTACTTTTTCAGGAGGGGAACACAGAGGAAAGAAGATTGAGACATGAATGACTTCAGGAGTTTTTTCATGCTAAGGCTATTTGGGCTATCACATTGAAAATCACAAGAAAGGGCAAACTGGTGGGGGCAAACCAACTGCAGAGCCCGTTTGTCCTTCCCCAACTCTTCACTAAGTGTGAGATCCTCCAGCCAGGTGAGGGCAGAGAGTCCGTCTGTCAGGAGTAACTGCCTTCTGCACTATCTTTAGTAGCAGTTGGTCAGGGAGACAGAAGGAAGTCACTAGGTGGTTACACCTCAGATAATCACACTAGGTATTTATCTGGCGCCGGTCCCCTTCTGCAAACACAGGTTTTTAATCCTTTAGCCTGTGGCAGCCAGAGAAGCTCAGAGGATAGCAGTAGTATCCTAGAGGGAGGCTACACAAGACTCAGTGTGAAAATAGGAACTTGGTGGGGCTGACAACAGGCACTGAGCGTGGGGTAAGGTAATTAGCGAAGGAAAAATATTTATCTCCTAGTTTCTGTTTCTAAACGTCTATCTTCCTCTAAATGCTGGTCTGTTTCTCAGCTATCATGGGTAAGGGGATAAGGGGTTGTTGATGTTTATAGCAGTCTATGATTTTGGGGGGCGGGAATGGCCTATAGCCACTAAAATGACTACTGGTTCCACCCCACCCACTTTTCCTCTATCAGAGGCAGAATTGCAATGAGGTTGAAGGGAACAGGTAAAATGGGACTTTTATTACACACAATAACAAATCTGGAGTGATGGTCTTGATACCAATTTTCCAGTTAAATAGGCATGCAAACAAAACATTCTTTCTAAGTCCTGAGCAAGGACAGGATCTCACGTGTATGAAATCTGAGTCAGTCCGTGTCTAGTAAGTGTTTAGTCTCACTGAAAATAATGTCTGAGGACCGAAGTTATTGAGGGAGTGTCCTTAGAAGTAGTTATCCTAGGTAGGTCTATCAGAGCAGTGAGAAATGTCTCAGGCCCACAAAGCAATAAGGGCCATGAAGGCAAACCCAGCAGCCACACAGCTATACTTGGCCAGAGGGGCCTCAGGACAAGCCAGCTCCCGGGGCAAAATTTCTAGGAAGGTGACATATAAAAACGTGCCAGCGGCTATGCCCTCTAATACAGCCTGGGCTAATCCCTGTGTTTGTCCTGAGGCTCCTCCAGCCACGGTCAGCCCCAGGGCTAGGCCCACAGGAGACATGAGAGCTAGTGACAGTATGCAGAACGTGGCCCATCGTGGTCCAGTGCCGATCTTCCCCAGCCTCAGGCCCACACTGAACACCACAAGCCCCTTATGAGCCAGCACAGCGACACAGAGCTGTATGGTGGCCGCCACTGTGGCCTGTAGTCCCACAGCCAGGCCTTCGAACACGGAATGAAAGGACAGGGAGAGCAGAAGGACCAGGGCGCGCAAGGGACCCCGTGAGGGTGAGGGTACCGCTGGATGCTTGTGGAATCCAAAGGCATGAGTCCCTCCCCATTCCTCTTCCTGTACTGTCGATCCTCCAGCAGCCCCGTGACAGCACTGCAATGCCAGCGACTCCAAAAGGAAGACAAAGAAAAAGCCCAGGGAGATGACGAGCTCTCCATAGGGATACTCCACCTAGGAACACAGAGAGGTACCATAAGCCAGGAAAAGAAGGAGACGACATAGAGTGGACCCGGGACCACATGGTACAAGGACCAAAAGGGGTGGAGCCCGAGAGGAGCCTCGTGGAGGAGAGAGATCCAGAGGGGCTGAGGGACAAAATGCCGCTTGGATTAGAAATAAAGGAAAATAATGTGACCTCTGTCATAGGGTCCAGGGTAGGAAGGATGGAGTGATGCAAGAGCTGTTTCTGAGGGCCCACAAACAAAGATTAGGTCGGCACTGTCTTTCTTGACATTATTTGAAGTGAGAGTAGAGAGTCCTGGTATTCCTCACATATCAAAAGGGGCACGAAAAGTCCCAGGTTCGCCTCGATCTCCAGGCAGGGGCTAATGATAGATACTTACGTAACTAGAAGCAGCATCACGAGAAGAATTTCCCTTACTTCCTGTACTATTCTAGGAAGGCAGAAACAGAAATTAGACTGAGTCTGAGGCAGCTCTAGTTCTTGTCCTGCCCTTTCAGCCAACAAGCTTTCCTCAGATGCTCAACCCCACCACCTCCCCCACCCCCCACGTCTACTCAACAGCGGCTGTCCCACCGGTGCGCTGCACTCAGAGCTTTCCCGATGGCCCCAGCTTCTGTCTGTCATCCCGGTCCCATAGCCCTGCCACTGGATTTCTTGGCTACCCACCTGTTCCACGAATTTCTGAATTTCTGACTCAATTCCCTCCAGAGCTTCAGCAGTCATATGCATCAACCCTGCTCCCAAGAAGACACCTGCAGAGGTGCAGCCCAGGAGGCTGAGGACCCTGTGGTGATGACCTAATAAAAAAGCAGAGGTTACTCTCCAGTTAGCAGTGAGGTAAATGGGAATGAATGAAGAGCAACAGATGGCACTCAACATCTGTGGGGTGGGGTGGGAGAGAACAGAGCCAGATGCTAGGAAAGGTCTGAGATAAGGCGGTCTGAGGAACAGAGTCAGAGTGGGGGCTGTACCTGTAGCTGCATCCATCTGGAACCATTTCACGTAGATGGGAGTAAGGCCACAGCCCAGTGTGAGAACCAGAAGAGCAAGCAGGCAGCCGATTTTTACTCCTAGTAGTACCTCCATCTTTGGGTTGTAGGGTAAGTAGAGACCTCAGAAAGGCAAAAGCAGTCAGGAGCAGTTGAAGTGGTCAAAGTGGAGTATTTCCTCTCGTGAATTTCAGGACTGCTGATAACCTTCTTGTCCCTGGACTGTCTGGGTTTACACAGCTCTCACCCGCATAGCAGACGAGGGCTCAGCCCCAGTCACCAACCCTCCCACTATCTGGAGGCCCCTCCCCTGCCTTACACCTTCCTGAGCTTCCAAACCAGAAACTCCAGACTCCCTGCCAGGTCCAGCTCAGAGAAGTTTTCTCTTCAATGCTGTGACTAATCCAAGCTCTCTGAGGACTCTTAGTTCATGTCTGGGGTTGATCTAACCTCAAATGGAACAACCTACGGTAGTTACGTCCCAGCTAATTTATGTGTGAGGCAATTTGGTCCTGCCACGGTCAGGACATTTAATATAAGCCTTCCACACGCTCTACCTACGCTCTACCCTATCCTAAGTCTTACAGGTGGCCGCGCTGATACTTGAACTGAACCCTTTCAGAGAGGATTTGGGGCCACCTGAGGGTAAAGGGGGTGGAGTTGCTACTCTTCTGTGTGAATTAGCAAGTGATGAGAGTCCCCTTTCCTCTAATTCCAGAAAAATAGCTCCAGGCATGGAAATTCCCTGGGAGTGCTCTCTCTCTGTCTCATGTGTGTGTGTGCCTGTGTGCTATTCCTAGTGTTACAACATGTATACTGTCACTTTTTTTTTTTTTTTTTTTTTTTTTTTTTTTTTACGCAGGGACTCACTGTATAGCCCTGGCCAGCCTGGAACTATGTAGATCAGGCTAGCCTTGATAAACTCAGAGACTTACCTGCCTCTGCTTCTCCAGAGCCTTGGTACCCTATGTCCCACCTGTCACTTTCTGTCTCTGTGAAGAAGCCTCCCCCCCCCCCCAGAGAAATCAGTCAATTGTTTTTTTCTCTTATATAAAAGTTTAAACACTTCTTTTTTTATCTTTAAAGTTTAAGGAAACCCACAAACTTCAAACAAAAAAAGGTCAGGCAGAACACTTTCATTGTTTCAGTCAAGGCAAGCTGTGCCGTCCCAGTGGCCATCTAGTACTGTAATTCGCAACTGTTAACCTTGTCATTTTCATTGTACAGGGCAATTTATAGGCTTGAAGTGCAGAACCTGAGCGCTGAACCTGAATGGTCTACCAGATGTCTATCAGTGCCAACAACTCTAAAAACCTTGACCTTTAACAAAGCCTGTGGTGTGATCTTATCAGCTTGCCCCCAGCCCTCTTCCGGGTCTCGGTCCCCTTCCCTTACAGCTGGGCATTAGGCTGTGTGAAGGTAGACTTGAGGTGCCCTTGCCTTTCTGATGGGCATCCTCCTGTTTTGGGGGGTTAACATTTCCTGTTGCGAAATGGGGTTGTTCTAGAATAGAAACAGGAAATGGAAACAAACCAAATAAACAGAGGTGTCCTGACTAGACTAACTTTGAGGGAAGCCAGGTGTGGTGGCGCACGCCTTTAATCCCAGCACTCAGGAGGCAGAGGCAGGCGGATTTCTGAGTTTGAGGCCAGCCTGGTCTACAAAGTGAGTTCCAGGACAGCCAGGGCTACACAGAGAAACCCTGTTTCGAAAAACAAACAAACAAACAAACAAACAAACAAACAAACAAACAAACAAACGAACAAAAAACAAAAAACTTTGAGGGAAATACAGGCAAAGAAGTCAGCTAACTGCGAGTTCCCTCTTAGAGGCCCCCAATGACCACTGGTTGAGACCTGCCATGCCCCTTCTCACAGGGCCAGCGGTGTCTTTCCTCACCATCCTCCATGTTGTTCAAGGAAGTGTCTGCAGCAGTGAGACCTCTCCACGCTGAGGCTACACTCTCTTCAGTACAGACAGACCAGGACGACCGGCCCTGTGTCTTTAAGCAATCAGAACATCCACCTCTATTCTTTAAAAACATTTATTATTAAAATTTCACACAAACACAAGCACAGGGTACCAGAGCTCTCTTCCTGGATACCAGGTAGCTTTGCCCTTGGCAGGTGTGATGGAAAGGAACACTTGTTCTACATCCTTGTCAATTCTCAGGGGGCTCTTCATCAGGGGACGAAGGAGGAAACTCGGATGGAGCGATCACAGGTAAAAGGTCTCCCCAGGAGCTGACACGGGCACAGCGGTACAAATCCCTGTGGCACGAGAGAGAGGCATTAGATGAGCTGCAGGTTTTTCTACATTTACTCTGGTGGTCATATCTCCTATACCTGCCGTGCCGACGGGCTGTCACCACAGCGTGCTGCATGTGCCCGTCTGGACAACAGAGGTGGCAATGCACATGGCGAGGCCGTTTAAGGACGGGCTGCGTGATTCGGGGCCAGCGGTTAGCTTCCTTTGGAGACCCTCTGGCAAGGATTACCATAGAGAATATTTCCTCCTTTGGTTTCTTATTCTAGAAGAAGAACACAGGGGCTGTTCAGAGGGAACAAACCTTCTTAGCTCCCTTCCCTGTACATGCCCGAATCCTTTCTCACGCTGTAAATCACAGAGCTCCAGCTTATTCTGTTTTCCTGGGTTAGGCTGTGTCACCTTATTACAACACTCTGAGGATACATACCCAGTTAAAGGGGATTGGATGATAAGCCTGGGAGAAGCTACAGGCCAGGGACTTGGAGGCATTCAGCTGAGGACAGGGAAGTTCATGGGGACACTGCAAATACACACAAGATCCATTAATAATGTGACTGGGGCTGGGGAGAAGGCACGTCTGGTACAAGTGCTTGATGCAAAAGCATAAAAGCCTGGCTTTGAACCCTCAAACTTCCATAGAGGAAGGAGAGAACAGACTCCTGAAAGCTGTCACACCCTCACACTGCTCACACGCACCCACATACACCTCACGCACACAACGAAAAGTACAATAAAATAGATTTAGAGTCAAGAAGGGTCGGGAGGAAGGGAGCACGGGAGCAGGGGTGGGAAAGCAGAGGGAGCAGTGGAGGAGGCGGCCGAGTGGCTATGCTTCACTCTCTTGCTCTACTACATGGAAGCTCAGCTCTGAGAGGTGGGAGAGCAGGAAGAGGTACTTACTGGGGCAAAGACAAAGCTAGGTCGAAGGTCCAAAGGTGACTTCTCTTTTTCCTGAAATCAAGGAAATACAGCTGACCCTGTGGGATCCATGTTCATAACCCAACCTCTGCAGCTGGCGACCTGAAGATGCCTCACAGTCATTCAAATATTGACCAACCACGTTCATGGAGGTAAGCTGGCCCACACACCTGTGCTCTCCCATCGGCAACCTCCACTCAAAAAAAAAACCTCTCACTCTGGCACAATTAAATTTAGGATTCTAGCTGGGCAGTGGTGGTGCACGCCTTTAATCCCAGCACTTGGGAGGCAGAGGCAGGTGGATTGCTGAGTTTGAGGCCAGCCTGGTCTACAGAGTGAGTTCCAGGACAGCCAGGGCTATACAGAGAAACCCTGTCTCGAAAAACCAAAATAAATTAAAAAGAAAAAAAAATTTAGGATTCTATATTGGCTCACACTGTTCCCCTAAGACAAGGTTCTTGGCTCAGCAACACCTTCAATCAGGAGTCAGCAAAGTAGTTTTTTAATCGACCAAGGAGCTAGCAACACCTGTTTCTAAGGTACTCAGCTCTGCCTTCAGCTGGGTGAAAGCTATCATACTCATGAATATGCATAGCTCCTAGGGCAGTAGGCGCTGGGCTGGATTTGACCTAGAAACCCTCATTTGCCAAGCACTTTGCTGTATCATGACTTTATCTCATTCTTGAGTCATCTCTGGAAGTGTGTGACAGTCACCAGCTCCCAAGGGAGTAAGAGTCATTTATGACAGAGGGGTGAGGACTGAGCACGTGGAACCTTACCCCGAGGACCAGGTTCCTGGCATCCATGAGAAGTCGGTGCCCAGCTTTGGTTCCGTTCTCCACCAATACCTGTTTAAAAGACAGAAAATAAGCAGGCACTCTGCGTCCCAGGAAACAGTTGTCAGTGGCTCGGTCAGGGCACTGGCAGAGGGGAGTGGGCATTGTGTGAAGGGGGGATGGATACCCTAAGGAAGCACCCAGACATCTATAAAGGAGAAAGACACTAGACGGTAAGAGGAAAAGGCACAGAACCACAAAGATGCTTTAAAATAGGCAGTGAAAGGATTTCAACTCACCAGAAAATGGCTTGTCTTACGCCACAAGTTCTGAATGACCTCAATGCGATCAGCCCTGCTGGGTAGTTCACTGAGGGCGTAGGCTGATACCACCACATCAAACTGGACCTGAGGACCAAGACAAGGGACACACAACAGACATGACTTCTCCCTATCCAAAAGTACAACAAAGTCCTGGCCTCGAAATCCTCCTGACCCCACTATCTGATTACGTAACCCATGTTGGGCTCAAACTCACAGTAATCCTCCTGCCTCAGCTCCTGAGTGCTGAGATTACAGGTGTGCACCGTGATGCCTAGTTTTAAATGTCTTCTATTGCTTCTTTTATCTTCTAACACAAAATGATGGATTTCACGGCTGAGGCCATTGCTGTCTTGTGTGCCACATTGTATCTGAGAACAGCCTACTTGCTACTTGCCTTGGGTGACACAGGTAGAAACTGTCTGAAAAAGACACCTGGGATACAGGGCTTCCCTGATTCTGAACCACCTACGGAAGAAAGATGCGGAAGCCGAGAGTGAACACGAACTTTACAGTCACAAGTTTATACTCAATTAAGAAGCGTGCCTCGGGTGTTGACACTGGCCGAGAGGTGCAGGGCTGTAAGGGAGTACTAAAGAATGACATCATCCAACCACGGTGACCTGCAGACATCCACAAAGGATGCTAGCACCATTCCCCTATAATAATGAAAGGAGGCCAGATTATCTTACTTTACAGTTTTCTCCTGTACATCCCAATCAAACACTTTCCTATCTCCCTGAACTTTGGAAAGTCCTGGGTCGCAGCTCGCTCTCACCTTTCAGAAGCTTCTCCGCCAAACCCAACATGGCAGCTGAACTGTCCACACACACGTATTCACGGAGGCTCTGGCCCCAAGTTCTGTGGGCAGCCCTGAGATGGCGAGAGGAAAAACACCAATTGTGATGACAAACAGTCATTCCTCCAAGAGTCCCACTTGCCCTCAATCCTACCCCTGGGGAATCAGGGTGTCACATTAAAACCGATAATCTAACAGTATGACTTTATTTCCTTAGTGTATCTTACAACTTCTGAAATAAAAGGCAGATGATTCAAAAACTTCTGATGGTATATATAAAAAAAGCCTATTCCCTTCGCTAAATTGCTTTCTCTTTTAATCCAAGTCCTGGGCCCTTTTCCAGTGCTCCTTCTTTAAATCTGACCTTAACCCAAATGCCTTCTTCTGCTTTGCCTAATCTGCGGGCTGCAGCATCTTAGGCCCTACTTTCTGGTTCTCTAGTATCCCAGTTTCTTGATACTGAGGTGGTATCTGAAATCTGACTCTCAAGGGCAGTGGTTCTCAGCCTTCCTGATGCTTCGACCCTTTAATACAGTTCCTCACATTGTGCTGACCCCCAACCACAACTTTATTTTTGTTGCTACTTCATAACTGTAACTTTGCTACTGTTAGGAATTGCAACGGAAATATCTGATATGGAGGATATCTGTTATTCGACTCCCCCCATGGAAGGGTAGTTTGACCTACCAAAGGGGTTATGACCCACAGGTTGAGAACTACTGCTCTAGTGTTAGAACTGACATGGCTAAGGGTTAACAAAGTTACTTACCAGGCGACAGAACCAGTGCCAGACCCAAAGTCCATCAACGTCTGTGGCCGAAACTCTGGGATTCGAGCCTGGATCTGAAGGAGATACAGAACACCCCAGAAGGGCTGGTGAGATGGCTCAGTGGGTAAGAGCACCTGACTGCTCTTCCGAAGGTCCAGAGTTCAAATCCCAGCAACCACATGGTGGCTCACAACCATCCATAACGAGATCTGACTCCGCTACAATGTACTTCCATATAATAAATAAATAAATAAATTAAAAAAAAAAAAGAACACCCCAGAAAAGGTGGGCCAGCAGTAAGGGCTTTAGTGAGTATTAGGGGACGCTGACAGAGGTGAGAGGTGAACGCACTTGTGAGATTCAATAGAAAATACTTCCAGGGGGCTGGAGAGATGGCTCAGTGGTTAAGAGCACTGACTGCTCTTTCAGAGGTCCTGAGTTCAATTCCCAGCAACCACATGGCGGCTCACAACCATCTGTAATGGGGTCGGATGCCCTCTTCTGGTGGGTCTGAAGACAGCAACAGTGTACTCACATACAGTAAATGAATTAAAAAAATACTTTCAGATAGGAAACATCTCAGTGATTCTAACCTTTCTTAGGCCACAGGATTGTTTTCAAAGGATAAATAAAACCATTAGTGTGTGCATAACATCCCAAGAACTCCTACCACAGAAGGCTAATTTACAGAAAACAAAACCAATGGCAAAGGGGGCTGGGTTGGATGCTGAGAGACTCTCACCTCATGGAATGCCCTGAAAACTGCAGCAAAACCACCGTCCAATCTGGCTGCCATATAGATCAGACTCAGCTCTTCACTGTAGCTGTCAAACAACAACAACAACAACAAGTCAGAGACTCCCCCCTCCCCCACTTAGGAAATAACCTAGCCCCAGTTACCTTCTAAAGTTTATGAAACAAAAAATCTGAAACGATTCTTCTGGTTAGTCCTTCCACTTTCTAGTACAGAAGACTTCAGGAGGCTTTCTCAAACGCAAAGCTGACTACCTCTTCAGCTCTCCTCACGTGTAACATGCCTTCTTTGTACCCTTTCTGGAAGACCGTACCTGAGTTCCTGCCAATGGTAGGTAGTTTTGCGCAGGGCATGCAGTACTGCCTCACGAAGTTTCTCCTCTGTGGGAGCTGAGTCTAGGGTGAGAAGAACTGGAGGTGAGGACTTAGGAGAACGGCTTAGATCCCGTGAAGTACACGCCTCCCAGCCTTCCCCATTCCTGTCTGAGAAAATGCTCAAAGTCCGAGAAAGGTCAAAACTTCAGGGAAGAGGGATAAGACTGATGACCGCCACCATCACCAGAGTATCAAAGACTTTCCAACACTATCTTGTCTGTATATTATCTACCTAATAGTATCTAGACTATTAGAATAGTAGTTTAGTCAACTTAACCCATCCAAGTTTTGCGTCATAGTGAGCAGAAGCCTGATAAAAATGATTTTTTTTTTTTAAATATTTACTTCTTGTGTGCATATAGGTCCGAGTCAGTTCTCACCTTCACCCATTTGGTAGAAGGTCATCAGGTTTGGTGGTGAGTGCTTTTTTACTCTGTACCATCTCTCCTGTCCATGTGATAAAAATAAAAGCCAGGATAAGGGCACTTTTATAGACTTTTTCACTCTCTGACACTTAGGAGTGAGACATCTTCAATATTACCATAGAAAGGGGCTTGAAAATCCAAGTCTCCGGACTGTGTGGAGCTCTGTACCACTGGGCAAATTTCTACAAACACCTACAGTAGTGGCTTGAATGACAATGGCCCCATTTGCTCCCCAATGGCTCATCCGCTGGAATGCTTGGTCACCAGGGAGTAGCACTACGTGAAAGGATTAGGAGGTGGGCTTTGAGGTTTCAAAAGGCCATGAGAAGCCCAGAGTCTCGCTCTGTTCCTGCAGTTCCCGATGCAGATGCAGAACTCTCAGCTATTTCTTCAGCACCATGCCTGCCTGCATGCTGTCATGCTGACAACCGACTAAACCTCTGAAACTGTAAGCCAGCCCCAGTTAAAAGCTCTCTTTTCTAAGAGTTGCCGTGATTATGGTATCTCTTCAACAATAGAACACTAAGACACTACCCTGAACCAGGTACTGTGGGACGTGCAGGGAATACAAGAATAAAAGGCAAATTTACAATATGAAGTCCATAGTCTTAAAAATAATCTGAAATGTAATAATTTTCTATCCGAGGTGGGGTTTCGTGTTTACTGAACTGCCTGCCATATGGCCTTTACTTACCTGAATCAAAATATAGTCATAATCTCTTTGACTTGCAGCGGTGGAGGGGAAATTTTTTATAAAAAAACCCGAAAGACCAAAACTTCTGACCTTTACCCAATCTCCAAGGGCAACCTCTGGCCCAACCTACCTTCTTAGCAGGGCATCATCTAGTAGGGCTGTTACTACAGCATCAAATGAGAAACAGCAGTATTTATCTGAGAGATTTAAATTATTCTTTGATCCTAATTTCTCGTTGACATTTTAATCTGGTTTGCCTTTTAGTTTTAAGCCCTACCTTGTTTTTCCAGGAATTTTTTCTCAAGATACGCAGCCCGTCTTTGCAACTCCTCCGGCTCTACAGGTAAATGTCGGCTCCAGAGATAGTTGGTGAGTGCTTGCACCTGCTTCTCTACACTGCGCATGGGTCTCTCTGTGGTCACAGATGGAAAGGGTCATCGCTGCGTGCTGGCCTCGTTTGGTTTTATCTGGCTTCCCCTTCCCGCAGTTTCTCACCAAAAAGCATTAACTGTGCGGCGTCAGCCAGTGCTTGCGGCAGCTGGACGTGCGGAAGATGCAGGATGCCGGGATGCTTTCGATGGGGCTTCTTCCCCAGGAAATCCGACCCGTTGTCTACCTGGGACACACCGGGCACAAGGGCGGCGTATGCCTGCAGACAGCGAAAGAAACAGAATGGTTGCAGGTGCTTGCTGCCCGAGGCATCGCCGAGGTCGCTCCTCCTCCGAGAGATGTCTCTGGAAACCCAGTTCTCCGCCAGCAGAGGAAGATGCACTTACTCGGGACTGGGGTCCTCGAAGGCTGCGGCAGGATCTGCAGAACAGCAGCAGAAATCTCGGTGTCCTGGCGGTGGCCATGGCTTCAGGACACACCGGAAACGGAAGTACACATGCCTGTAACCCTCAGCCCAAGCAGCTAAGAGCATCTTCCGTGGAACTTCGACCCGGACGGTATCAACTAATGAGAAGAGGGAGTATTTGCTAACAGCCAATAAGCGACCTTATGTACCTTATGTACGTCTCTGCGAAGAAGGCCGTTCGTGGGAGGGGCTTAGCCTTCAGAAGGGGCGTGGTCTCAATGCTGAGCGTGGCTGCGGGCGAGACCAACCCGGCTTGGGCGTGTTTTGTGATGGGGAGGGATCAGTCTCACGGGTTAGGGGGGGCTAGTGGGGTAGGAGGGAGAGGGGTTGGGGGAGTAGGGAGATGGGGGCGGCGTGGAGGGGGAAGCAGTCTCACTGGGGTGGGGAGATAGAAGGGGACGTGGGGGGGTGGTAGGGAGTGGGACTTGGGAGGACAGAGGCGGGGGCAGGGCTGGGCGGGGGTGGGGGCAGGAGTGGGGCTGAGAGTGGGGTAGGCAGGTGAAAAGGAAAGTGTGGACTTTCTTTGTTTTCATTTGGTGCTGTAGAATTCTGAACCGTGGCTAGTTTCCCTTTGTGAGACGGGACAAGACCATAACAAAAATCAGATTTAGGCAGTCAACGATGAGCGCTAATAACTATTACAGTTTGCAAATTAATAAATATAAAAATTAGCTTACTTTTTTTTCACATTTGTTGTCTGCGAGTTTGCTCCAGGTTTTCTATCAAGAGCTTCCCACGTAGCACACCGAATTCCCGCCATCTTATTTCCACAAACATCTGTTGCTAACTTAATTTTTCACGTGGTTAATTTACCCAAGTTCATGAACTTAATAGGTGATAGCTGAATTAAGTGCTAGGGAGTCGAAAGTCAGAGTTACATTTTTAAACAATGCACCGTACTGGGTATTGTTGGTCCTTGAAATGCAAATGGAGAATTTTAAGCTAAATGTTCGAAGGGTTAATCAGTGTGTGTGTGGGGAAACAACAACAACAACAACAAAACCCCCCAAAACCTGGGGCTGGAGAGATGGCTCAGCGGTTAAGAGCACTGATTGCTCTTCTAGAGGTTCTGAGTTTAAATCCTAGCAATCACATGGTGGCTCACAACCATCTGTAAGGGGATTTGATGCCCTCTTCTGGCCTGTGGATGTATATGCAGCAGAGCACTCATACATCTTTAAAAAAAAAAAAAAAAAAGACTCATGGACCTGTAAATTCTTGGGTCCCGGCAGCAGTACTTTACCCAGCTGTGGTTTCCTCTTTAGCCTCTTGGGGGCAGAAGTTAGCTGACAGGACGAAGAGTACTCTATAGTCTTCAGTCCAATTAGAAAAGTTACAGGACCATATATGGGTATCTGTGTGAGCTGGATTCTTAGATGCTTGGTTTGTCTTATGTGGGTAGTAGAGGTTTGATTTTATCCAATGACTCTCTGGAGACTCGAGGGAGTGTGTATGTACGACAGCTGTGGAAAAGGTGTTACCTACTGCAGTCTTTTGAAAGTTTGCTTCGCCCTCCCCCCTTCCTCCCCCTCCCCTCCCACTCCCGCGCGCGCGCGCACAGACACAGACACACACACACACACACACACACACACACACACACACACACACACACACACACACACACACACACACACACACATAGAGCCCTGGTTGGCTGGCCTGGAACTCAATATGTAGATCCACCAACCTCTGTCACTCAAGTGGTTAGTTTGAAGGCCTGTGCCACCAATGCCCAGCCTATACTTTGCAGTTGTTATACTTTATTATTATTTTTCATGTTAAATTACTGGCTTGTGCTGAAACAATAAAATATCTCTGCCACTTACAGATCTGCCCTGATAGATTGATTGGGTTGATGTTGTTGTTGTTTTTGTGGGCAGGTGTCAGAGTATAGGATATGTATAACCTTCTAGGGTCTGGCATTTGGTGGTCAGTTGATTCTGGAGCAGTGACAGTTGATGCCTTTAAAGCCTTGTTATAATGATTAAATGTGATAATGTCTGGATCAAAGTAAACCGACAAACTTATGTTACTATTTTTATATGTACTTTGGCAATTCGAAGAGACATGACTTTATATTTAAATTGTTATACTTCATCCATATCATTTAAAAAAAGCCAGACATGAAAGAACAACAGTTTGGATGCCACATGAGACTGAACGCTGAGGAATGGGACGAAATCAGAGACTTGATGGTGTCTGTGAAGGACATTCCTTTGTTCCCTGTCAAACTGATAATAGAGACGTGCCTTCCTTTTTTCCTGCTAATGGCCTAATAGACATCCTTCCTTTTCATTGGGAATGTAACATCTCAAGAGCTGACGGTGGTGGTTTGAATGAGACGGAGCCTCACAGGTGGTTTGAATTCCTTGATCCCAGTTGGTGGAACTTTGGGAAGGATTGGGAGGTGTGGCTTTGTTGTAAGAAGTGTGTCACTAGGGGTGGGCTTTGAGGTTTCAGAACTCTGGACTCATTCTCACTGTGCTTCCTGCCTTCTGCTTGCAGTTCCAGATGTGAGCTCTCAGCTGTTCCTGATACACTGCTGCTCCAAAAGCATTGCCTCTAATCATTTGGAATCACTGGCCCCCAATTAAACATTTTCTCTTATAAATTGCTAGTCATGGCGATTTACCACAGCAACAGAACAGTAACTAATACACTGATTTAGACCTATTTTTTTTTTTTTGAGACAGAATTTTACAACGTATCCCATGTTGGCTTTCAACTCACAGTCATGCCTCTGTCTCTGGGGTTCTGGGGTTCTAGGCAATGCTGCCGTGGTCTATTTTGTTTTTGATTGTTTTGAGACTTTACTATGTGATGCTGTAGATGTTTAAAAATCTCAAATTGGAGATTTTGGTCATTTAGTTCCCAGATAAAAGACGCTCAACCTTTATATTTATTATAAATTAATAAGCCTTAATCAGCACGAGAGCTGGGCAGACATCTACTCTCTCTGCTAGAATCTACTTCCCCATCAATAACCCGAATTATAACTTGTCATGTTTCATCTGGGCAGCTCTTAGTTCCAACTGGCCAGCCCTCATGGCTATGTTTTCATGATTCACCAACCTCATTGCATTTTCTCCTCTTAGACCCTCTTGGTTCTCTTCCATCCCCAAGCTTGGGAACCAAAAGCCCTATCTCTCTTCTGTCCAGCTAATAGGCTGTTGGCATCTTTATTTAACCAATAGTTTTAAATTAAAGAGCAAGGTCACATTTTATGTGTGGATCGTCTTGTCCCTGGGGGCAACCAGGTCTTGGATGCCAGTATTCAGCGTTACAATACGTAGCAAAAGACCAAACCTCAACAATGTAGGTCTGGCTGGTCTGGAACTTGGTATGTAGACCAGGCTGGCCTCGAACTTACAGAGATCCATGTGCCTCTGGCTCTCACGTACTAGAGTTAAGGGTATGAGCTCTCATGCCTGGTATTGTCACTCTGTTCTTAGTTCCAAGTTTTGTTTAGCATAACTAAATACAATGAAACCCTGCATTGTCCTCCTCCTTCTCATGCATCAGGATGTCCATCAGACATAGGCTTTCCAGATTGCACTGGACAGTTAGTATTGACATGCTGGAGACTGATCACTTTCTGCTCTTGTGCTCAGCGTGGGTGGAGCGATAGATACATTGCTCAGCAGGCCCAAGTGCCTACTGTTCGTCACCAGGATCTCCAGAGGGCAGCTTACAACAACCATTGATAACTCCAGCTTCAGGGGCAGGGGTGGGGGTGGGCAGTGCTTTCTTATATGCTCTGAAAGCACCTACATGCATGTCCCATATTCACCTATGGACACACACCCAGAGTTAAAAAAATATTGAAAAACATCTTGGCCAGATAGATAAGATAAAAATCTAGATCTAACCTACCTGATTAGGTTGCCTCCCCCACCCAGCCCTTAAAAAAACAAAACCAAACCAGCATGAATAAGCTCATTTCATATCCAGTCTGTGAAGTCTGCCATGCTAAGAATTGTTTCTACATTTAAACCAAACACGAGTGTGGAAAAACTAGATAGTATTGAATAACACCAGTAAGTATTTTTTCAAAAAGCATAACAATCTTATAATGCCAGCAGTTTGGAGACTGAGGCAGGAAACTAAGTTTGAGACTACTTCAGGTTACATAGTGAGACTATGTCTTAAAAACCCAGCGTACCTGGGAATGTAACCACTGGGAGAGTGTTTGTCCAGCCTGCATGAAGGCCGGGGTTTGATTCCTAGCACCTGCATCTCTCACTTGGGAGGCAGAAGTAGAAGGATCAGAAGTTCCAAGGTCTTAGTTTCTTTTCCTGTTCTTCTGAGATATTCTGACAAAGCAACTGTAGCAAGAAAAGATTTCCTTTAGCTTGCAGCTCTTTTTGTTTGTTTGTTTGTTTGTTTTGGTGACAGGCTCTCTTTATGTAGCTCTGGATATCATGTAACTTACAGAGGTCTGAATGCTTCTGCCTCCCGAGTTCCAAGTGCTGGAATGACAGGCACTTTTGGTTGTGAACCTAACCTTTTATGGCCCAGCCATCTCTCTCTAGCCCTAAAGGCAACTTTTTTTTTCTTTTTTAGATTTATTTATTATTATAAATAAGTACACTGTAGCTGACTTCAGATGCACCAGAAGAGGGCGTCAGATCTCATTAAGGGTGGTTGTGAGCCACCATGTGGTTACTGGAATTTGAACTCAGGACCTTCGGAAGAAGCAGTCGGTGCTCTTAACCACTGAGCCATCTCTCCAGCCCCCTAAAGGCAACTTAATGACTGAGTTTTCATATTAAGAAAATGGAACCTGCTGTGTAGAGCATGACTACCCAGGTGCTATAGCAGATATAGATTATGTACTGCCTAGTGTAGGTTTTTTCTTTTTTTCTTTTTTCCAACTTGACAGAACGTGACACAAACCATGATCACTTTATAAGAGGGAACCTCAGCTGAAAAAAAAAATGCCTCTTGTAGAGCGCCAAGGCTGGGGGAGTATTTCTTGATTAATAAGGGATGTACAAGAGTCCAGCCCACTGCAGTTGGTGCCACCCTTAAGCAGGTTGTCTATAGCTCTGCTTCACTTCCCACATTCAGGTTGCTACCTTGACCTCCCTCTAGGATGGACTGCCGTCTTTGAGGTAAAATAAACCCTCTGCTCCCCACGTTGCTTTTGGTTTTCATCACAGCAATGGAAATCCAGGCTAAGACATTGCTTCTCTGCAGAACACTGATATGGCTCTACCAAGGTTGCGGGGAAACCCTTCTTGTAACTACAGGTTTGGATGTGAGATATTTTGCTTAAAGCAAAAGACTGGTATTCAGTTCTGAGCACTCCCATAAGACAGCTTACAACTGCTCGTAACTCCATGCCCGGGGTCCAATGTCTCTCACCTCTCTGGGCATCTGTACTTGTACGTACACATTGCCTTCTCCCACATAATTAAAATAAAACACATCTTTAAAAAAAGAAAAGGAAATCTGGTTGTAGCCTTCACAAGTTGTTGGGAAATAATTACTGTGTTATTAAGACAAAGTGTACAGAAAAGAGAAACGACTCAGCTTTACTGGAGAGGTAATGCAGGTTAAACATGAGTGCGCAGGGACCTTGCTCCTCACTGCGAGCAGGGGTGAACTTCTCGTGAAGCCAAGGGGATGGCCATGCTCCTTTGATCCACTGGTTCCAGTTTTGTGTGGTCTACATCCTTCTTTGTGGTTGACCTGGCAGGTATGAGTTGCATCCCTTTGCCTGCTCGGCATCATGAAGGACCTCTGCTCTCTCTGAGACCCTGCAGCAGAGATGGCTGCCCAAATAGGAAACACTGGCGGGCACCTGAAGCCCAAAGCACAAGATAAAGTTCCTTCATTTTCTGTGGCCTTTCTTTCTGACGAGGCAGCCCCTGGTGAGGCAGCGATGCCTTTTGGAAGGGCTGTGGACATGGCTGATAGGGTGCGGATTACAAATTCTAACAGAACAATTTTTATAGAGGGTTTTAAAAAAGTTGTGGAAAAGGAAGGGCAGTTTTCCCACACCAAAGGATAATATGTGGTTTGTTTTTATGTTTAAATGTCCCCTGAAAATGTAAAAAAGTGAAGAATGATAAAATTGTCCTATTGCCCCAAGGCTTTCAGGTTAAGAGGAATATGTTAAAAAAAAGTACTTGCTGGTCAGATGGTGGTGGTGCACACCGTTAAAACCAGCAATTGGGAGGCAGAGGCAGGAAGATTTCTGACCTCAAGGCCAGACTGGTCTACAGAGTAAGTTCCAGCACAGCCAGGGCTACACAGAGAAAGCCTGTCTCATAATAAGATAAGATAAAAATAAAATAAAATAAAATAAAATAAAATAAAATAAAATAAAATAAGATAAAATAAAATAAAATAGTGCTTGCTTGCATGACGAGCTGGGTGGACATCAAACAGAGATACTGGAGGTGGGAGAGTTTCACAGTGGAACTGTCCTCACCCTGCCATGTGACCAGAGGCTGGAAGACATCTGCTTTAAGGACCGAGATAGCCCTTTTCCATGAAACATCCCCATTTCTTCCAGAAAAGAATGACATAGCTTGTGATACTTATGTGTCAGCATCACATGTGAGTTTCTACATTAATTTTTGAGATGGGAAAAGTAATAATTCCTTTGGGACCTTTTGTCAGATCAAGGTGGGATCTTTCTTAATCACAAAAGAAGCTCAGAATCCTGGAGAAAGGAGGCCAGGCAGGGATGATCAGGCCAGCTGAAAGAGTCAAGTAACACTAAGAGAGACTGGCCAGGGAGAGTGATTGGCCATGGTGCACAAGACCTGCAAGGTCATAGGATTAGATGATGTCGTGATTGAATCCTGGTGGCTCGCTTGCTTTGTTTTATTTTACTTTACTTTGAGACAGGCTTTCTCTGTGTAGCCCTGGCTGTCCTTGAACTCACCCTGTAGATCAGGCTGGCCTTGTGGCCTTGAATTTAGAGATCACCTGCCTCTGCCTCAGGAGTCTGCCAGCAAGATGGCCACCACCAGATATGGCCCCTCAGCTCTGGAGCCCCCCAAACTGTGAGTCAAATTAAATTTACCTAGTCTCTGGTACTCTGTTATTAGCAACAGAAAACAAACAATAAATGAGGTGCTTTCCCGTATGACCTATGAGGAAAGCCAAGCTTAGGAAACAGAGACCTACGGGGAACCTCAGTGTCAGGAGGTTCCCTCACCTGCCAGTCATGTGAGTCTGACTCACCCCTGCATTGCAAGGTTCCTCCTGCAGTGCTATCTCCCACATACCATGGGGAGCACTCACCCAACTGCTGGGATTCAGTTTCATCCCACTGAAAGATAACAAGTCAGTAGGCAGCCTCACCCTGAACTGCAGGCTGCTCCTCACCACTGCTGGGAACACATGCATCTCAGGAGGACACAGGTGCAGTGCCTCTCCAGTTACAGCATCCCTGGCTCTTCACGATGAGCGATCCTCAGCCTCAGAGAGGGTAAAGAAGGGGGCATGATGTGAAGACTGAATGTGAGGAATTCTCACTGGAGGGTAGAGGCAGCTGTGGGGAATCATGGAGCTGTGGTCCTGAGAAGAGTGGGCAGACAGCAGGCGGGACTGGATAAGGGGCCCGAGAGAGCAGTTAGAGGGTAGAGTTAGGCAGTCTATCTGCTCCCTCCCCAATTCCTTTTCTCTTTTCCTCTGTCTCTTGTTTTTCTCCTTTCCCTCTTCTCTCTGCAGCTCTCATCCTTTCCCCTTTTGCTTGAGAAGTCCTCTACCAAATGAGTTACAACTCTGCAACTTTTTATTTTTTTATTTTTGAGACAGGATCTTGCGATGCTTGCGCAAGGCAGGCCTTGAACTTGTGCTCCCCTTGCCTTGGGCTCTAGAGTAGCTGGGATTGCAGGCTGTATCACAGCAGGTCAAGCAGAATGCAGTTAAGTTTTGAATGCCAATGGCAGCACGCCTTATTTCGTGGGACATCACAGAGGCTCTGTTATCTCCTTATACGATGGGATTGGGAAATACTTGCCTTAGTTTACAAGAACATAGGGAGATCCGATTTAAAAGTATAAGCAGTCAGCAAAACCATCTATCCTGATGCCTAAAACCTGAGCCAGGAAACCAGGACACTCAAGGAAAGTGGGCACCACTCCTGAGCCCCTGACTCCTGTCACAGCTACAGCCTCCCACAGGCTCCCCCCCCCAGCCCCCGCCCCCGATACTCCAAGCTCCTGACATTCTGTTAGAACTCCACTCCCACAGTTACCTGGAAATAGTCAGGTATGCTCCTCTCCACAGTTACCTGGTAACAGCCAGGTAGACCAGGCCCTCTATAAAAGGGGCTGCTTGCTTCCTCCCCTCTCTCTTACCTCTTATTCTCTTGCTTTTACTCTTGCTCTCTTGCTCCCCCTCTGTCTGCCTTCCCTCCCTTTCTTCACATAGCCATGGCCGCCCTCTATTTCTCTACCCTCTCCCTCTCTCTGCCTTTCTACAATAAACTCCTTAAAACCATGGACTGCCTCTTCTCATCCACCATGCTAGAGCAATGGAACAGGTCTTCCTCTAGAGAGCTGTATGTCTAACCTCCCGCAGTGAGGCCTCTCTGCGCTCCAGCCACAGCCACCACCAACCCAAGCCCCACTGAACAAGCCACCAGGCAAGACAAGGACTCTCGCCCCCATGGTAACCTGCCAGAGCTCTCTCCTTCTACCCTTTTTCCTTTGCGCCCTCCCTGCTTCCCCCCTCCCCCCAGTCTGCCCAAGGGTCCCCACTCTGTTCTCAGCTCTTCCACGACATCCAGCAGTGTCGGAGATGTCCAAGACTGAGAACCTGATGTCTCTGGCTTCTGTGCGACCCAGGGACCCCAGAACTGTCTCTTTTGAAGCCCCTAGTGGTGTCTGTGCTGCCTAACTCCGGCAGGTCCTCTGGGACTTCAGACTGTGCCTTCCCCAACCCCGGAGTGGGGTCCTGTGGCTTC
Organism: Mus musculus; assembly: GCF_000001635.26. Lineage (NCBI taxonomy): Eukaryota > Metazoa > Chordata > Mammalia > Rodentia > Muridae > Mus > Mus musculus. The sequence continues at coordinate 51,876,011 of NC_000080.6, read as the reverse complement.
TCACAGCAGACTTCCACCCAGCAGTTCCATGGGTGTGCACAGCAGTCAAACCTTCCCTCGGCATCCTGCCTCACTCAGTGGCCCCGAGCGGATGCAAGACCCCATTTTTAATCCACATAGGTCCTTTGATAACAGAGTTAAACATTTCCACTTCAACAAGGAATTCTGATAATCAGGCAAGCACATTCAAATTATATAATGCACAGCAAGGCTTCTTTTCTTCAGAAAGACTTCTTAGCATGGCTACATCACTTGACCTAACGATTCTAGCCATTTCTATGTTCCATCCTGCATTTGTTGGCATTCCAAATTCCCTACTTGAGAAATACCATTATCTTCTCACAGAACCTTGATTCAAACCCCCAACATAAAAGAAAAAAAACCATTCTAATCCCCAAAGCAAATTGCAAAGGCACATTTGGCATTTATTGAGCAGTTCAGGTGAAAAATCAAGTATTCTTTGAGATGGGGGAGTCTTGTCTTCTCTTTACAAGGATGTGGTCCTTCTCTTAGGTGACAGCTCCATCTACTCTAGTTTTCTGAACAAATCTGGAAGCAAGAACCAAGATTAGGAGAGGCTGAAGAGATGGCTCGGCAGTTAAGAGAGTTAAGAGTACTTGCTTGTGAGGAGCGGGTGTGGCGGCAGTCCCAAGAAGGCACCAGGGACTGCAGCTAAGTCTTATGACTTGCACTTGACTTCCTCACCTGAATATAAGCCACAACCATCATGGGAGCTGCGCAGGTGTACCAGGATACTGGCGAATCCATTTTGGTGGAGATATGCCCCTGCTGCCCTGATTAGCTGAAGCTGCGTGCCTGGTGAGGTGACGTGGCCTGCCGTGAGTGGATGAGGGCTGAGAGTATATAAGAGTGAGAGGCCCGGGTTAGTTAGAGGATTATTATTCGAGAGAGGATTATTATTATTGGGAGAGATAGATAAAGAGAAAGAAGAGAGAGGAAGACTGAAGTTTGCTGAATAAACTGCTGTTAGAAGGACTGGTGGTCGTGTCATTCTTGCTGGTCGAGAGCGGACAGGACACTTGCTCTTTTATAGGACTGCAATTTATTTCCCAGGGCCCACAATGGGCAACTCACAATAACCCTATCTGCAGCTCCAAGGGATCTCACGCCCTCTTCTGGTCTCTATGAGCACCTACAGTTACATGCACATACCCTCTGGAAAAGACACATTTTTTTTTTTTTAAGAAATATGATTAAGAATATTCTGGGCCAGGGTTGCAGAGATAGCTCAGCAGTTAAGAGCACTGGGCTGCTCTTCCAGAAGACCTGACTTCAACTCCTAGCATCCACATGGCAGCTCACACCTGTCTGTAACTCCCCAGGTTCCTTGGATCTGACACCCTCATACACACCTACATGCAGGACGAACAGCAATATGCATAAAATAAAAGTACATAAATCATAAAGAAAATGTGTAAATTGCTCTTTAAGAAACTATTTTGTGCTATGGCAGAGGCACAGAAATAAAAAAAGTGCACAGAAGATGTGAAGGAAGAGTGGTGACTAAGCCAGTTTCTGAGATGGAGAAGAGAGAGAAGGAAAGGTGGGGAGGAATTAGAGTAGAGACACTTTGTATAAGGTATTTTTCTTTCATTTAAAACATCTTTTAAACATTCATTTAGTGTGTGTGTGTGTGTGTGTGTGTGTGTGTGTGTGTGTGTGTGAGAGAGAGAGAGAGAGAGAGAGAGAGAGAGAGAGAGAGAGCCTATGCACAGGCACATGTATGGATGCCAGAGGACAGTATGTTGGAGTTGGTTCTCTTCCACTATGTGGGTCCTGAGGATCAAACTCATGTCATTGGGCTTGATGGAAAGCTACTTTACCTATTGAGGCATCTCACTGGCCCTGGCCTTTCTTGCCAATGAGAGAGAGAGAGAGAGAGAGAGAGAGAGAGGAGACAGGGACTAATCCTCACTTCACAACTTTCACAGAAAATAATGGTTTTCACAACAACCCTCCTTTTGCTTCTGCTGCCTTGATCACGTGTTTCTTCAGCCCTAACTTTGTGCAGACATGGTCACTGAGAGGGTCTTACAGCGAAAAAGTATCTCGGCCTTCTTGGGCCAAGGAATACCACAAAATCACACCACAGCAGACCTCATGAAAGAGATTTATTGGGGGCAGGCACAAAATGGCCACCTCTGAGCAGTGATAGAGAAAGCCTCAGACCAGGTCATGATGGCTGGTTTTATAGGCAGGGATCAGAGTGGAGGTTGGAGGTGGGGTCATGGAACATGCGCATAGGGACCATACAATGATGGTGACAGTGGAAACTTGGCTCATTGGTCATTAGTGATGGTGGGTTGTAGGCATTGAGCCATTAGAGGCAGAGTGGGGGACTGGGGAGCAACTGTTTCCGGAGTGTGAGAGGTTCTTAGTTGACTAACTGTCATGCCTACCGGCATGCAGGATCTCGGACAGTTTCAACCAGTGCTGTAATCAGGAGCAGGAGAAGGGTCTCCAGGGTTCTGCAAGCCCACCAACCAAACACCTTCAAATACAAGAGAGTAAAGGACATGCAACATCACACCTACCAGATCTTCGAATCTTTCAATGAACAACTGTTACTCTAAGGAACTCAAGCTAACTAACGCATGGGTTTCTCTGCAGGGTCTTAGCCCGATGTCACCATAGGTCTGAATGTCATCCTGGAGAAGTCGGCACATTCTCAGTGCCTGTGTGTGGGTTCTCATGGAAAGCTGGTCTCAGCTGTCTGAAGAACCTTATATTGATTTGCATAGTGGCTGCAGTAGCCACTATACATTCCTACTAGCCACGTATAGAGGATCTCTCTGGCACCCACCCACCAGTATTTGCTGTAATCTGTCTCCTTGCTTTCTGAGTGGGACTAACCTATGAGAAACAGTTCAACGTCACTGACCGTCAGGATACTGTGGGGTAAAGTACACGGCTGTCTGTCCTTCTGCAGTCTACAGGCCTCTGGTGCAATCTGCCTTGCTCCAGGGCATTTATCCTCTTTTCCAAAAGACAGGCAGATCTGCTGGACTCCTCCTTTGTTCCGTGATCCTCAGCCACCTCAGTGGAGTGGATGTAAGGAAGGAGAGGAGAAGAGTGAGGGAGTGTGTGCAGAGAACCTTGCTGTGTGGCAAGAGCAAAGGCACTGAGGTGGGTATGGCTGGGCTTGGAGGTGGGGTCAGATCTGTGCTGCTCATTTTGGCAGCATTTCTTTTCATTTCACAAGTTTTTCAGGTTTGAATTTCTGTTACCACAGACCCTCTTCACAGGCTCAGAGGGTGAATGTGGAACCGTTTTGTTGTTGCCATTTTATACATATATAGTGCGTGCATATATTAAATTAAGGAAGTATATACAGTAAAAATATATGTGATATAGATATGTGATATTTTATGTGTTTTTAATGCTACATGTATACTGTAAATTAATTATGTACACTGAAGAGTATGATTTACAAACACACACACACACACACACACACATACACACACACACACACACACACTTTTTCATTATCCGTGGGTTAAAATTTCCTTTCCAAGGCAGTCCATAGATACTACAATTTCTCTTTTCTAAAATGAGGCATCAGATCTCAAATCCCTTGCGTTGTCTATGTTAGAGCTGGCCTTAAAGAAAATTTCTGGCCCAGTGTAGTGGTGCACACCTTTAATCCCAGGTCTTGGGAGATAGTGGCAGTCGGATCTCTTGAGTTTAAGGTCAGCCTGGCCTATGGAGTGAGTTCCGGGACAGCCAGGAAACCTTGTCTCAGATAGATAGATAGACAGACAGACAGACAGACAGATAGAAAAATTTCCGAATGACCCTTTGTAATAGGATACATTAAGACCCTTCTCTTTAGGAGAGATCCCATTGAGCTGCTGGGAAGAAGGATGCTGTAGAGAGCAGCTGGAAATGTGGATAGACAGGTCTTTGTGGATTTCTCCCGTCAGGCTTTTATCATCAGATCATGACCTTTTTTCTCTAATCATAGGCTTGCATTGTTGCATGTGCTTCAGTCAAGGCCACAGAATGACATCTCTGGGATGAAGCCAGCGGGACTGCAGAACACGTGATGGTTTCTGAAGTGAGGCATGGCAGCGAGGGCAGGGAAGGCCACGTGCCTGGCCCCATGCCTCACCCCGGCAGCTCCCCATCTTTCACTTTGTAGTGTGTGTTATAACAAACCAGTAGATGTGTTCCCCTGAGTTCTGAGAGCCATTTGGTAAGCTAGTCGCTCGAGGAAGGCTTTACGTCACTTCCAGTTTATGGGCAGACACATAGGCAAAGTATCTGGGAATCACAACACGTCAGAAGTCAGTCGAGGTGATTTTTGGGGACCGAGCTCTCTCACTGTGGGATGTGATGCTGTCTCTGGGAGGATAATTTGAGGCCATTCAGCTGCTGCTCCTAGTGTGTCTGATGGACCTGTTAGATCTGATGGGTCAGATGGACTGTTTGCAAGTGGAGAGAAAGCCCCACACGTGTTGCTGTTGCAGAATTGACATGTTGCAAGTGTCTAACAGAAGACAGGGACTTTGTTCACAGATCACATCCTCTGATCTTTGTTTTTCAGGATCCAGTTTTCTTTCTAGAGGCAGTAAATGTTGGGTTGTTTGCTGCCCTTCATAGGTGTCTATAAACATGCTTAAGTATATGCATTTGTAGAGGACAGTTCTCTCTCTCTCTCTCTCTCTCTCTCTCTCTCTCTCTCTCTCTCTCTCTCTCTCTGTGTGTGTGTCTGTGTGCCTTCCCCTGTGTGAGTGGTTGGAGCTGAAGGTTGGCAACACCAGTGTGGGCTTGTATCATTGGCCGTAAGGAAATCTGGGAATTACTATTTCAGAGGACAGTACCTCCTTCTTATACACAGTTACACCTTTTTGTGGTTTCAGTTACGTGTAGGAAACATGTTCTGAAAATATCAAATAGAAAATTCCCCCAATAAATAATTTGTCAGCTTTAAACTCTGCACTGCTTTGGGCAGCATGCTGAAATCATGCATGTGTTACTCAGTCTTCCCCAGTCCCACTGGGTCATGAGTCACCCCTCTGTGAAAACAGGGTGTCACACTGTCTGCACATCCTTGCCCTCCAGTCCCTTAGTTCAGACTGTCAGGCTTACTAGGTCAGCTGCCAAGGCATCACAGTGCTAGGGTTGGAGTCACTTTTGCGTCACTTAATGATGCTCCCACTCATGAGTGGGCCACTGTGACTGTCCACAGATAAAAGCACTTGGTGGAAGAAGAGAACCAGTTCTCACAAGTTGTCTTCTGACAGCCACAAAAGTGCTGTGACATGGTCATACAGAAAAAAGTGTTTAAAAAAATCAATAAACCACATTCCTCCCATGGTTAAAAAATAGTGACATTCACTGTTTGGTTATGTCAACAGAAGCCACAATGTGCCTCCTTTTAAAGCAAGAAGATACAAAATTTTGACTTAAGAAAACCATCATTATATGGCAAGGTTTCTATAGGTTATGTCTTGAATAGATCTATTTGTAAACTTGTTAAGGATAAAGAGGGCTGAGGACATAGCTCTGTGGGAGGGAGCTTGCCTAGGATGAACAAGGCTCTGGGTTCAATTCCTAGCAGCACAGACACATACATACATACATGCATACATACATACATACATACATACATACATGCACACATACATATATGCATACACACATACACACAGAGTGAGTGAGCGAGAGAGAGATAGAGATAGAGAGTCATGCTAATCTCAACGTGTAACGTGTAATAGTTACACATTGTCAAATTCTGAAATTGATACCAGCATGATTAGATTTGATGTGGGCCCTTGGACACTGCAGACAGCTAGCTACTTGCTCTACCTGCACTTGGTAGAAAGGGCTAGAAGGCTCCCTTTTCAAGATTAATACTTCCCAAAGTCCCTAGTTTCTGATTCCATTACATCGGAGGTAACAATGTTTTTGTAAGAAGTAATCAGAGTTTGTCCTGAGCTTTCTATTAGTCTAGAGGAGACTGAGAGCTGAGAGCAAAACTTCCCTGCCCCCGAGATTCCTGAGAGACTGCACACTTTTGTCCCTCCACTATGTGACTGGGGAACATCTTAGGATGGCGTGGATGGACCCCCGATCTGAAGAGCATGCGTCGTGGCCACTCATCATGGACTGTGTTGTATCTATGTCCTAGAGGAAGAACTGAGTAGTGCACGCACAGTGGGAGTCTCCCACAGCTCTCCTGGAGAACAGACTCTGACATGGAGACCAAAAGTCTCCACAGTGAAAAGATGTCTGAAGACAATTATTCTGTTAGCAAGCCTGCAAGATGCCTAAGTGTCAGACCTGATGAACTGATATGCAGCCCTGACAGAAACAGACAATAGAGAAATGACTGGAAGGATCTATCAATACGTTTGTTAATCACTGCAAGTGGTCAGTACTGTCATCTAGCTGAGAGCGCTTGTCTAGAAAATGAAGAACTGTGAAAAGAAGGGAGAACCAGACTTGGATTGAGTGAGACCCTGCCCCAGCACATCACAATCACCCTTACAGCCACCCCACCCCCATAATCCCCCACTGTCACCTCCCATCATCACCCGACCACCACCTCCATCACCTTCACCTCCACTAATATCACCACTATAACCACCTTCACCCTCCCTCCCACCCCCTCCATCACCTCCGACCATCACCCCTACAGCCTCCACCACCATCACCAACTCTGTCATCATCATCTCCACTGTGATTACAGTCTCTGTCACCATCGCCTGCACCACCATTTCCATGACCACTTCCATCATCACCATCATCATCATCATCATCACCATCATCATCATCTGTGTCCCCCTGTTCTCCAGAGTTCTGAAGATAAAAGCCTGTGAAATCCCTGGTCCATATTCCAGGTGATGCGCACTGAAATCAGATCCTTGAGGAGGGGGTCATGTCATCTTCCTACAAAATTAATGCACATACATTTTTATTATCATTCTCTTCTTTAACATAGAATATGTGTGTGTGTGTGTTGTGCATGTGTTAAACTGTGAGAGTTGTTTCTCTCCCTCCACTATTTGGGTTCCAGGGATTGAACTCACTGTTAGACTTAAAGTCAGCTTCTCCATCTTGGTGGCCCTTTTGATACTATGAATTATTTCTTATTTATTTTATTTTGTATATGGATGTTTTGCCTGCATGTATGTTTGTGCACCATGTGTGCAGCTGATGCCCATGGTGGTCAGAATGTATGGAATTCCCTTGGAACTGGAGTTGCAGATGGTTGTGAGTCACCATGTGGGGGCTGGGTACCAAACCTGGGTCCTCTGTAAGAGAAGAGTAATCTTAGCCACTGAGCCATCTTTCTGGCTCCTCTTTCTCTATTCTTATAACCTGAAAATGTCATCCTATTAGTATTGATATGGACATAAATATTGACGTAGATAGGCTTGAATACAGACCTACCAGCATCCTGCTTTGATACCTTGTTCTACAGAATAACTTGATCCCTTCAATGACCCAGTGATGTGGGAAGCCTTTTACCAGACAGGGATATAGAGATAAATGAGGCGCAGCCATCTTGGGTTACTTATGAGCTCAGTAGATGGAAAGAAATATACCAGGTATTAATTTCACTTATTCTTTTGAAAAAGAATCTCCGTTTGTAATCTTTGCTGGCATTGAACTCACAGAAGTTCTCCTGCCTTAGCGCCCCAGTTCCTGGTATTTCAGAAGTAAACCATCAAGCCTGTCTATGAAAATGTTTATAATATCAGGGGAAATTTACATATTGTAGCCTCAGGACTATTTTTAAGAAACTTTTTCAAAACAATTTTTGGATCAGTCTAAGATAACTCATTTCTTAGCCAGTAGCACTCTATAGTGCCACTCACCTTTGTGCTGGCCACCAGCAGTGTCCTGAGGAATGACTTAGATCTCTTGCTTGATCCTTTATCATTGTTAAAACCGTGTTTAAAAAGTTCAAGGAATAACTCCAAGATTTTTTGTTAGCTTATTGTTAAGGTCCCTCTGTATGGTTAACTGCCCTCTATTGCTTCTAAATTAAATCTGAATGACCTTGTTGACAGACAATATGCTTGCTAAAGACCCTTCTGTTTGAAACAGGAATTTAATAACGTGAGATCTCAGGGTGATTCGGTTTTTAGTGTCAGATGCTGATCGTTCTGTTAATTTACACACTTACACACCATATGAGTGTCACGGAGCCAAGTGCACTGGTGACTAATGGCGTTGTGCCACTATCTGTAATTTGGATGTTGTCAGATAGCAGTTCCTGGAAAAGTCTTCTGTACCAAGATAGAGAGAACTGTTGGCGACATGGGTCACACACATGGTTTCTCAATGCCACTCTGATGGCCACAGCACTTGGTGTTTCTTAAGGTGTGGGTACCCTTGTATGCCTGCACTTTAGCTGCTGACACGGGGGACACTATCCTCTCGTAATACCCTGCATACAGCTTTCCCTGACTCAGTGGCTGCAACAAGAAAGAAAGTCCTGCACTTGGAAAGCCAATGGGAGGAAGTTTTACAGTAACACGCATAGTTTAATTCCAATGAATGACGGTGGCTAAGATTACTTCCAGAGTCATTTTGGTGAGACAAGGCATAGAAAACTCAGAGTAGGACTGAGCTGACAGCTTCTACCCTGCCGGCTAGCTTTCACAGTGCCAAAAGGTGAAATGCAGGTCACTCAGAGAAGGAAAGTCCCTGACAAGCTTAGGTATGAACTGGAGGGGCTACAACACCAGCCTGTCAGGCAAGATGGCTCTCTCCACTGTGCAATAGCAGCAGCATGTCCATTAGCATGAGGCTTTTTGGTTGGATCTGTGGCTGCTCTGTAGGAGGGAATTCATGCCTGCTCTGTAGACATGATCAAAAGCCTATGTCTGGGGAGGCCATAGGATTGGAGGGGAGGGAGTTCACAATTGCCCGTGGTGTTTTACTAAATGGACATGCTATCGGACTGCCTCCTACGTATTTGTGTTCATGTCCATAAATGAGTGCTACTTTCAACCTATGTCAGAAAGGTTTCTCTCTACAGCAGGCCTCAGGTGATAGAGATTCACAACCAGACAAAAGACAGGAAGTGAGTATTGCATACTCAGCCCAAATGGGACATCTATATCTACCCCCTGGAGACTCAGGGCAAGGGGTGGGGCTGGGAGGAGAATAAGCCAGTTTACGATGGGGAGTAAGTACCATGAGAGGCAGTCTGTTGGGCATGGCCATCGAATTCGTGGGCTCAGGGTAGCATGGCTACCTACATAACATTGAGCCAACAGTCTTCCAGCATGAAAAGGAAAATGACTCATGGGGCCCCACCTCTGGCTGAGGTGCTGTTGGCAGTTAATGGCTGCTGTGGGAGTGGGAAAGCATTGTTCTTCAGTGGTGTAGCCACTGCTACGTGGCCCCTGCTCATGCAAGCAGCTCTCATTAAACTTAATGAGTCATTTAAAAAAGACTGGAGTAGGAGGGGACTTGTTGGGAAAAAAAAGGGGACTTACAGAGAGAGAGAGGAGGAAGGAAAGAGACGGGGGAGAGGGAAGGGTAATGGAGGCTTAACACTAGCAGACATATCACGATTGCAATTGTCAAAGAATAAATAAAGATGTTAAAAACAAACAAGCACTCAAACAGCTACAAGGTAAGTTGAAGAAAATGATACTCCTTTCGATGATATTACAAACGCTTTTGTAGAGTGGAAGGGAGCATGCTAAGGCCATGACGCCGTTTCATCTCCTTCCTTTTGACAAAGACCTGCATGTGCTGACTTGAGGTGGGTTAGTCACAGTGTCAACAGGGGACTGCAATTGTCTCCCAGCTCCCTGAGGTCTCTTTCAAGACAGTTGAAGTAAGACACAGAGCCTGTCGTGTAAGGAAGGCAGGCTGAGCTTCGGAAAGGATGAAGTGTGCTCTTTAGAAAGGATGAAGGGTACTCCTGAGAGAGGAGAGAGGGCACCAGCTCCAGAGACTCCTGTCACAGTAGGCAGGGTTCACATGGTTTTCTAAGACATCTAGAATAAGCAGCTTGCTTTTTTTTTTTTTTTTGAGGGATTTTCTTTTTCATATTTTTGGCAGGCCTGTTTGGATTGTATCTATAAGAGACAACCTTGTGGGCTGGTGAGATGGCTCAATGGGTAAAAGCACCGACTGCTCTTCTGAAGGTCATGAGTTCAAATCCCAGCAACCACATGGTGGCTCACAACCACCCGTAACAAGATCTGACGCCCTCTTCTGGTGTGTCTGAAGACAGCTACAGTGTATTTACATATAATAAATAAATCTTAAAAAAAAGAGACAAACTTGTAATCAATTTGTGAATCAGAAAGTCCAAGTTCAGTATTCTTAGAAGGGTTAGGGCCTCTGAGGCCAGGTTTAGATAGTTATCCCTGAATGACCTTCTAGGCAGCTAAAGATATCCTCCTTCTAGAGCCAGAGATATGAATCTGGTTCCATTCTTTTGGACAGTAATTAAAGTCCTGTTCCTCCAGTTTCTGGTTTCAGAGGACTGACCTGCCTATGGGTATGGAGAGTCCAGTTTCTGTGTTCTCTAGATATGCTAACAACTGGCTGCTTGATGATTGTCTCTAGGTCCAGACTTCCTGGTTAAGTCTGAGTGGGAAAGAGTTCCCATCTAGCATCCCACCTCCCTTAAGGGATCAGAGCAAAGAGACACGAGTCTTTGCTTCTTTGCTTCAGTCTGTGGAATGGCTGAAGGACAGTCCTAACAAACAGGAGCATTTCTGCAGTGCTAAGAGAGCAGAGCCTGCCTGGGTTCTCCTCTCTTGTGAGCAGAGGTAAGCAAAGAAATCTTTTGACCCTGGCCTTCATTTTCTTTGTCATCCTTAGCTCTTCATTCTTTTGAAAAAGCACATTTCCACATAGAATTGTTCAAATTGAAGTTTGAGATAAAGCTATGGATGGAAGAATGAACTCTGTCCCGCCAGTCGGAGAGTTGGGGAGAGTGATGCAAGGGAACACATTACTTGCTTAGACAGATGTGAAGGCTAAGGATTTACACTGGTGTCTGTGATAGGAGTCAGATCATAAGACTGTGAGTGGATGCCTGACTGTGGATAGTACTGGACATCATTGGTACAGTAGTATGTTTTTATTTTCTAAACACAATACTTATGATGGTTCAACTTATAAATTAGATATAATAAGAGACTAACTGGAACCATCAATATGATTGAACAACTACTATAATAAAACGTCTGAATGGGGCATTTGTCTTTCTCTGCATCCTGTGCTGCTTCTGCCCACTTAATGGAGTCAATCTTGGGGAATTGAAACTGGAAAAGATGTCTTAGATGAGGAGGTAACTGCATACACCTTTGCATATGAATGAAGAGACCACTGTACATCTGTGTGCATCTAGAGATGATGGGATTACTGTATACACCTGTATGTATATACAGATGAAGAGGCTACTACACACCTATGTATATATATAGAGATGAAAAGACCTTTGCACACACATGTGTGTATAGGGATGAAGAGACTACGGCACAGGCTTGTGTGTATAGGAATGAAAGACTCCTGCATACGTGTGTATGAGCGTGTGTGTGATAAGTCTACTGAACACCTGTGTGACTTACAGAAGTACTATACATGTGTATACTGCTGAACATGTGTGTGTATATAAATATAAAAAGACCATTTCCCATGTCTGTGTGTGTGTGTAATGAAGAGACTATAGCACACACATATAGAGGAATATAGTTTTTCTTCATGCATAAAGTCAGACATTTCTTCTAAATTTAAGTGCAATTGTTGAAATAAATCAGACTTACATACTAAAACATTTCAGGATTGACCTTTGCCCCCTCCATAGTCATTCCTGCACACACATGTACACACATGCATACACATGTACACATATGCACATGCACCCACATTTATTCAGTGACTCCAAGAACTAGAGAGATTCTGAGATGAAAGGAATCTATGAGGTCTTTTATTACAGATCCTTCATTCCACAAAAGAAGACCAGAATCTGGGGTGATGTTGCAGGCTGACAGAATGGGACAGGTGACTCCCAAATCTGAGGGCTGAACAGCACTTTGACAACTTCAGAGTTGAGGTGGAGATCTCCTGCAGAGTGTGCAGTCTCAGAAAGAGAAGAAGAGGCTGAAGCTGGGCACCTGCAGGAGGCTAAGAAAGGTTGGGCTATGAGCTAGCCCACAGTGAGGTCTGTAAGAGCTCCTTGTGGTCAGCAGAGGGCAGGAGCGGGCTATGCATTCCTGTGCTGGTGCAGGGCTTGGGAAAGGAGGACCTGGCATAGGGATGGCCTCATTTCCTCCTGAAACACAGAAAACACAGATGTGGATGTTCTTCCCACTGGAATCTTCTCAACTAGAGTCTCTTTACTAGACTAAGAATTTTGTAACTCTCAATGGACTGCTCAACCTTCTTAGTGTGTTAATAGGGAAACTGGTATGAGATGGGGGTCCTGCTTTACTCTGAAATGAGATATCATCCCAGTGGGGTTGTCCTTCCATGTTCAGCAGCCTTCCCCTTTGATGACACTATTCTGGGATACGGCTGCTTAGAACACACTAGAGATGAAAGCAGTTAGGATAAGTCTTGGAGACAGTAATTTAGAGGCTGCATATTGGTTTCTAGGACACCCCTAGCTCTTGTATCCTTCCCAAACCTACAAGGCTTTTATATATCAGTCTTATCCATAAGAACACCTTTTTTTTAGTATCATAGTGTTTTCAGGGACTCCAGGGCTCAGCAGCTCTGGTCCTGCTCAGTGTATGGCATTTATCCAGCACGAGGCTGTAGGTCCTACCAATTCTCCAGCTTCTCACTGATTTGCCTTCAGCCAGATCACTCTCTTTGAACCAGTAGTAGTCTTGGCATTGTCTCCTCAGTGTTGGGTTACTGAATAAACTACCTCCCACCTTCTCAGGAGCTGAGGACTGTTTTTGTTTTGTTTTATATCTTTGTTTTTTCAGAGACAGGTCTCACTATTTAGCTCTGGGTGGCTTGATATTTGCTGTGTAGATCAGGCTAGGCTCAGACTCACTCAGAGCTACTTGACTCTGCCTATCAAGTGCTGGGGTAAAAGCTTGTGCCATCGTGTCTGATGCCACTGAAGGAAGCATCTACTTCAGATTCTGTTGGGTGTGGCATCCAGGAAATTTAGATCCACACTGTCCAAATTTTCTGATTTCTCAGAAGGCAGAAATAAGGATTATTTTAGGTTGAAAACTGTAGATATTTATTTATTTATTTATTTATTTATTTATTTATTTATTTATTTAATATATGTAAGTACACTGTCACTGTCTTCAGACAGACCAGAAGTGGGCATCAGATTCCATTATAGATGGTTGTGAGTTACCATGTGGTTGCTGAGAATCAAAGTCAGGAACCCTGTAAGAATAGTCAGTGCTCTTAGCCAATGAGCCATCTCTCCTGAAATCATTAAATTTTTATATTTGTAGTTAATTTCAAAACTTAAAAGGCACAGTATAGTTCAGTCAGAACAGAGATATGGGCATCAGGTCTCTGCTTCTATTTTGTGACTTTATCCTTTGCTTTGTAGTTCATGGCCACGTCGTACCCCTTTACTGTGACTGTGAACTTGCAGGAAGAACAGTATAGAGCTAGGCACACAAACAAGTCAGCTAGTGGAAATTAGGTAAGCCTATCACAACATTGTTATGGACAACACGTTTGAAGAAGCTGTCTGTTCCAGCAAACAGGACCTGATTGCCATCTTTTTGTGTTAAAGGAAAAGCAACTAGTTCACTCAGGGTGCAGGAGGGACAAACAGGCTTAGCATACCAACACTGGTTGCCTGTTCAGGCCTGTCCCCTTTATCTTCCATTTTCTCTCTCCTGCCAGCTCTTCTCCTTGGAGTTATGGCTTTTTGAGGTTTCTTGTTTACTGAGTATGTCATTCAGGCCAACCTGAATCTTCTGACTTTTTCCTCCCAAAGTGTTGGAATCATGGCAGGAGCCATGGAATCCTAATGGACTTTGCATTGGTGTACGTGAGCTCTCTTGCTGATTTGCAGTGGTATGGAGTGTTAAGAGATGGTGAGATGGCTCAGCTTGGAAAGCACTGAGAAGAGGGGTGGGGTAAGGAATGAGATCTCAGTGGAATAAGGGCAGCCTATGCCTGAAGCATTATATACTTGCACGAGCAGTCCTTAAATAACTTACTGTAATCATGAATGTTCATGTGATAATAACAAAGCCATACAACATGGGTTCTAGTTTAAAGCTCATTATAAAATCATCCCCTCTTTTGCCTTGAAACTCCCTCCTCCTTCCGAAAAAAATCCATTGTCATTCTTTATTATTATTATTATTATTCCCATTATAGCACAAGATACTATCCAGGATGTGTCAAAAGACCTTTTTAAGTTGTCCCAAATCTTTCCAATGAACCCCATATCAAAAGGAAGAATGGACACCCTGCTCTCATTGAGCAAGGATATACTTTTTCTCAGAGTACTGAATCATTTAAGACTATGTAAACTCAAGTTTTCTTGCTGAAATGGGACAGTTTGTTCATAGGCCTGGGAAATATTTTGTACTTTATAGGGTATGAAGCAAATGGTGTGAATACAGGGATCACAGATGAGTAGAGACTTATCTCTTACAAGTGCAACCTCCTCACCCAAAAGTTCTGAGGAGTTGCAGGGTTCATCCCTTTTCTACTTTTCCCTGGATGGTTCGAGTTGCAGGGTTCATCCCTTTTCTACTTTTCCCTGGATGGTTCGGTGTCCCATACTGCCATTCATCCTGGTGTTGTCTATTCCTTGCTAAGCTCATCCCATTTAGAAGACTTCTCTTGAATATTCATGTGTTCATGGACAATGTACTGGATGTCTTCATCCAAGACCTTCCCATACTTTCCATGTATGCAATGATTTTCCACAAAACAACAGATCATTGTAATTCTCCAACATCACATCCATGTACAATGTCCTCTGAGCAAAATTGAGACATTCCCATTCCTCCAGTGAGAAGTCCAAGGCCACGTTCTTGAAGGTCAGTAGACCCTGTGGTTTATTTACCAGAGACACACTCATTCTTGTTGTTGTTCTTCTCCCAGGGTCTCTGGAAGGTGACAGGACCAGCTGCTCAATGTCCTAGGAGGCCAGCACAACAACTGCTGCTTAAGAAAGTTCTCAGGTTCTGCAAATACTAGGCACTAGTCTCCCTCCATGACTTCCTGACCACGAGCTCCATTGTCATTCTGATGTCCCCAGAACATCTCAGATAAAAGGCACTAAGCAATAAGGGTGTTGTTATGGGTTAACAAGCCACTTATCAGAACTCAGATGGTGAAAGCAGAATCTGTTACTTCGACATTCCCTTTATCTCTCTGCCTTGGTCTGTGGTTTTCAGGCAGAAGTCCCACAGGCATTGGTAAGGTGTTGGTTTTGTGGCAATCTTTCTGGAATCAGCCCACTGACACCAATGAGACCAGAAGAGTGGTGGTGTCACCCATGGAGTGAAGCCTGCATAACTCCTGGAAGGGCTCCCAGCATGGGGCTGGTTTGTATTTTCATTTTATACTCTAGGACCACAAGGTGGGGCAGGTAGGCAAGCAAGAGATTACAGAAGCATCCCTGGCAGTCAGCAGGTTCAGGTGAAGTCACACTTGACAAACAGGCAGTGCAGATAGTATAAGTAAATCAAGTAAATTACTACACAAACCAATAAGTCAGTATCTAATAGTTGGTCTTTTCTAGCATATTCTACTCCAGTGGCAGCAGAGCCAAACCCTACTGTCTCAAGAATGAGAGAAGTGGGAAAGGTCTCCATCTTTTTTTTTTTTTTCCCAGACAGGGTTTCTCTGTATAGCCCTGGCTGTCCTGGAACTCACTTTGTAGACCAGGCTGGCTTCGAACTCAGAAATCCGCCTGCCTCTGCCTCATGAGTGCTGGGATTAAAGGCGTGGGCCACCACGCCTGGCTTAGGTCTCCATCTTTATTCCTCTACAATATCAAGACAATGTTTCTGAGTGTCAAGGTTCTCCCAGTGATATAACAGTGGATCCCAGGAGCAAGTGACTTTTGCTGATTATTACATCATGTGTGGACCAGGAAACCTGGTGGTCCATCAACTCCTCTGTGATAGCTGTGTGTTAGTTCTTCCTTCTCCAATTGTGTATCTGTATAAAGCAGACTTTATATAATTCAACAGCACAACGATGTAAATGATGTAGAACAGTATAGGTGAAAGTCAGATTTGAAAATATGATCTAGCGTCAAATTCTCTTATTTATCTCTCTGTTTTGAAAAAAGGATGTGTTTACTAGCCAGATCTGGTGACATATATCTTTAATTCAAGAACTTGGGAGGTTGAGGCAGGAGGATTAGGAGTTCAAAGTTATCTTTTTCTATAGAAAGAATATGAGTCAGTCTAAGCTACATGAGACCCTGTTTCATAAGATCCCCAACCTAAATGAATCTCACTAATTCCCTAATCCAAATGAAAACAAAACAATAAAACAGGATTCCTTCTTGAAAGTATGATACTTAGGTAAACATATACTATAGTAATGGCTGTATAACTTGCTATATGTAACTTGTATGAAATACTATAGTTTTAATTTTTAAGAAGAAGAATATTAACAGTTATAGTAAACATAAACAAAAATTTCTTGCGAGCCTTGACAAATTTTTTTGAGAGAAGATTTCCCCGTGTAGCTTTAGCTGTCCTGAAAATCACCAGGTTGGCCTCAAACTCAGAGATTCTCCTGTCCCTGCCTCCCAAATGTTCGGATTAAAAGCATGTACCATGATAGATTAATAGTCACTGTGGGGTAAGAAATGGGTTTGCAAGTCCTGCCCAGGGCTCAGGCCACTGGGTGAAGTGGATTTGAGGAGTTTTATTGTGCACACCGCATGTGACTGCTGAGCAGACATCGAGCCGTGGGAAGCTGCAGGACCCGACTCTGGGGATGGGCAAGTCGCAGTCTGCAGTTCCCCTGGACCTGCTAGAGTTGGGCTCAGGTTCTCCGGCGCCCCAGACACTCCTGTATACCGTGGAAGAGCTGGTTCTGGGGTCCCTTGGATGCACAGAGGTCCGGGATGACATGTTCTTAGTCCTGGACACCGCAGATGCAGCTGGATGTGGGGGAAGAGCTGAGAAGGGAGTGGGTACAGGAGGGACCCTTGGGTGGATTCTGTCCCAAGGCCTGAAGGAAAAGGGCCTGGAGGAGAGACAGGAGAGTAAGAGAGTAAGAGAGTAAGAGGGTAAGAGGGTAAGAGAGGGAGGAGGGGGCAAATAGCCCCTCTTAGAGTGGGCCATTCTACCTGGCTGTTGCCAAGTAATTGTGAAGAGAAGCATACCTGGCTATGGCCAGGTAATTGTCAGGGTGGAGTCCATACAGAATACCAGGAGCTTGGGGCATTGCCTATGTGACTGATGGGCACACACCTCCCTGCAGGGGGGCTGTGGAAGGTTGTGGCTGTGACAAGAGCCAGGGGCCCAGGAGGTGTGGCTGAACACATGCTCGCCCATGCAGGCAGAAGTCACCACCTACCAGGTCTCCAGGGTTCAAGGCCTGTGCTTGATCTGGGACCAGGCTGTCCATGCACAGCTCACTGCCCCACAAGTCATGGCAAGTTTTGAAGTGTAAAATGATATCATGACTGAAATGTTTGTGTTGGGGTCTGAGAATAGTCACATACACCACTCAGACACTGGTGGATCTCATCAAACAGGAATGGTTTATCGAACACCACACCCCAAGGCTGATAGATCAGGGACTCAGGTCAGAATCAGGAGCAGACTGTGACATTGAGTCAAGATCCTGTAGGGCTTTTTAAACCTGAGATTACAAATATCTGTGCCAAGGTTTTCACCAATCAGGATTTAGGGATGGGGGTTTCCATAGGTTTCTTGTTGTATACTTGTCCTGTTCCCATTGGTTGGAGTATTCAACTGTTGCAAGGGACTTGCCTTATCTAACTTTAATGTCTTTACTTGTCAGTCAGGATGGTATTTGTCTAACCTTCATGTCTTAACTTGCCAACCAGGATGACAGTTACCCATATACACGTCTCTTTGTACCAAGTAGGATGTCAGCCCCTAGGAAGGTCCTGTGAACTTAAACTTTACTTGACTCTTACTCAAAATTGAAGTTTTAATATAAATAGATGCAGGTGTGTCTCTCTTATGTTTGGGTCCATCCCAGTGGCAACTTATAAAAGCAGATACCATAAAGACTTGTATCAGTACAAGTGCAGGAAGTGCTGCTGAGTGGTTGGTTCGGGTTCAAGCTTATTGTGGGTACCTAGACAAAGCAGTTCTACTGAATTTTATCATGATTTGCAAGGGCGCCGAACATAAAACAATATGTAATCAACTTGGCATTAAAAAGTTTCCTAGTTACAGCAGAAACAACACATGAGAAAGTTTCCTTATAATATTAGTAACAGCACAAAATGACAGGCTAGCCAGGAAACAGTTACCTAGGCCTTAACATTTTAATTAGGCCTTAACATTCCATCTTGGTCTTGCTATTTTACCTAGGTCTTAACAATATGAATCCTGCTACTAAGGAATTCGGAGATAAGGGTTAGGGTGGGGTGAGGTGGTGGATCAGCCAGCAAAGGCCCTTGCTATTCATGTCTGGCAACCTGAGTTTGATTCCTAGAACCTATATGTAACGGCTTTCAGCCAACATCTGACCTATAAAACATAAGCAAAAAATATTTTAAATCTTTTGGACGCTGTCGAAGTTTTTGACAAAGATCAGTCATCTACTGGCAGGGCCATCAGAAGGGCATGCGTGTCTCATGTTTCCCAAGGAAATATTCCAGCCCAGAGAAAAGCAAAGAAGACAGCATTGCAGATAGATCCGCCTGAGAGTACTGATCCTTCCAAAGACAGATGATATAAAACCTATATGTACATCAGTCTGCTATGAAAAAGGGGCAACAGAAACTGGCCATGGATCAATGTGGGAAACAACTTTACTCTTTAGGTCCTGCAGCTAAGAAAAATCAGGGAATATATGACTCATTCCATCCAGAGAGAGATGTTACTCTGTAAATGGTAACTTGACTGTTCTTGGGTAGAGAGTTACCTACAGTAAAGCAAGAATATCAGGTTATGGTTTTCACAATGCTGCTGCCCTCATTCTTTACACATCTTGGAGCAATGCAGAGGACGTGCTCCTATCCCAGTGAGGACTGGGAGGTAGAACGTACTCTTTTGTCTGCTTGGGGCAGCTTCAAATATGTGTTAGTGGTTTTACACACCTTCTTGTACTAGATAGAATCTTTAGCAACTGGGGTTGAAACGATTACAGAGGAGTCAAATATGTGTCCCTAAAGGACACTGTTCCAAGGTTTGGTCTCTCCTGGTCATTTAAGACTCACAGATTAACCTTTATTTACACATGTGACTCAATCTATATCCACAGCTCTGGGATAAAATATTACCTGAACTCTGATTGGAAGCCCCAAAGCTCAGGTGGTATTGAAAGGATTAACCAAGCTCTTAAGTAGATTCTAGCAAAACTTTGCCATGACACCTCTGATAAATGGGTGAATCTGTTCTTGTTACCCCCAGGAGTGTTAGAATAACTCCACAAACTGACACCAAATATAGTCCTTGGTTGTTGTATAGCTTTTCCTCACATGCGTTCTGGATTAGACTCTGAGGTCAATCAGATGATTCAGTACAATACACTATGAACTTGGGGCAAGTCCAATAACCCTACAGGAGTATGGGAACAAAGTTGTCCACACTCAGTCTAAATGGATCTGGGTTCTCCTGGTAAAATCCACAGAACAGTTGGATCCTCTGTGGAAGGGACCTTACCAGGCGGTTCTGAGGACTGCAATGACTGTCACATTGCTTGATCTTAACAGCTAGAGTTATATTTTCAAGCTAAAATCAGCGGCCTCAAAGCAGAGATTCCATCTGAGCACATAGAGGAAAAATACCCACCTGTGATCCAAGGAAGGCTCTCAAACTTCTCTTAATGGACTAGAGAATTGGTTCAGCAAATAAAAGCACTGCTGATGACCCGAGTTTGAGATGCAGAGTCCATGTGGTGGAAGAAGGGAACCAGATTCTGTAAGTTCTCCTTTGATACCCACATACATGACCACCACATACATGTCTTCCACATACGTGCTATGGTATGTGTGCCCCCACCAACACAATAAATGTAAAGCATTAAAATAAAACATCAAACAATAAACAAACCTCCACCCCCCTCAAATGCCATCACCCCCTGTCTAGAATCAGATCATCGCCTGTAACATAATCTTCTCAGGGAGATGATAGTGTGGGAGAGCATAAGCCATGCTAGCTATACAGAGAAAAGTGCCAACACCTATCTCAGAGACAAGAACGGTCTCATGGATAAACATGAGAAGGAATGTCTCTGTCTCCATTTCCTATGGAATCTGTTAGCTAAAGGAGAGAGGAAGACACAGCATTAGGATGCTGAGCCTCTGTCTTCTCAGACGGATGGGCCACCCCAGAAAGGATAGTTTGAAGATCCACTTCCTGCTTCTTGTCTGTGTAAAGTAGTGGTGTTCATCACGGAAATTTTTTCCATTTGTGTAACCGCGATTTGTTCTCCTTCATTCCTCCGCCTCTCTGACCTGTCTTGCACTTCCTCACCCTGTGTGGCTGGTTCTCTGGTTTCACACAGTCCCAGCTTCCGCTTTCCTATTCCATGTATTCTACTCCCCTATTTTACACTTTCCGTAAGATTTCATCTTTGCTTTTCATCTAAATCCATGCATATTCATACATATAAGTATACACACACACACACACACACACACACACACACACACACACACACACACACACACACACCACTTTTAAAAATCCATTGAGGTGGAGAGATATCTCAGCAGTTAAGAACACTGACCGCTCTTGCAGAGGACCTGCGTTTGATTCCTAGTTCCCAAGTAGCTAACAATCATCTGTAACCCCAGGGTAGGCTCTCTCATTATTCATCTCTTTCCTGTGCAGATTCCAGTTCCCTTATCTTGGAGTCTGTCCTTCTGGTTTGTGTTGAATGTTCTCACAATTGATCTCTAAGGACAGCTATGCAGGGAGAGGGCAAGGGATAGCCTCACTGAGAGATCTCAGCTCCCTGACTTCCTCTGCCAGCCACTTCTTTCCCACAGAGAAACTTCAGGTAAGATGCTGTGTGGGAACTTTCAGGAAAGATGTCCATCTCTTCTCAGATTCATTTGTTTCCAGGCACTGGGTAGATGCCTCAATTGGTATGAGGCCCTGCCTCAACACACACACACACACACACACACACACACACACACACACACACACACACACAAACACACTCTTCTCTGTGTATGTCTCTCCCTGTTCCTTTCTCCCCAACCCTGTCAGACACAGAGATACCAGAGATCTAGATTTGTATGCAAATGTGTTTATTAATTAGAAAAGATCTATTCAGCTGAGTTAAAGGGAGTCAGGGACAGGTTTCATGAGGACAGGTGCTGATATGCAGCGCAGACAGAGGAATTGGTTCTTCACTACTATGATCTTGGCAGTAGCAGATGATCGAAGGTACAAAGTGCTGGCACTGGAGCTAAAATGTCCCATCCAAGTGAACTGGAACCACTGGATAGATGGGACAATCCCATGCAACTCTGGGCTCACAGGCAACTGTGTAGTACTCCACTGATCCCTTTGTTTGGTATCTGCATTGGGTATAATTTCTTCTCGGAGTTGTGAGGTTACAGACAGTTATAGGTACCCGAGACGAACTATTATGACAGTTTTGACTTATTTTGTCGCTGCACAAGCCACTTGGATTGCTACACACACCAACAACATTAATAAAACTTGTATGAAGAAAAGTATTTAAGCCCTTACATCTTGGTCTATGCATGTTAATAGCCTGCATTTCAACATTACATTGGAGGTTGGCTTTATAAGTGATATGCTGGGTAGCAAACCACTGGGATGCGGTTGGTTTCTGGCATGAGGCAAGCATTAGGACAAGTCCCAGCATCAGCAGGAGACAAAGTTGGGACTCAAGCAGCTTCGGACCCATGTTTCCTGTGAGGACAGAAGAGAAGTGACTACTCCCACGCTACCTCAGTTTTCCCTATGTCTTCCTGAAGGCCCTCTGCTGTCACTGTGGGTCCACAGTGACACTTTTCCTGGACTCTGCCCCATCACCCGCCTCTCCTGTCCCAGGCCTAGATAGTCAGTGTCTTACCCAGTCTGTGTTGTGGCTCCCGTGGAACTGAGCACTGGTTGTCCTGGAAATCAGGGATAATGGGTGAGCTCTACTTGGGCCCATAGATATACAGCAGGCTCTGTGGGTGGAGCTGGTGGCTCAGAGTCTTCAACATGCAGAACCCACAGATTGGTACATTGCCTGCTTGTGTAACCAGCCTTCTGTTTCTTCACTTGGCCAAGCCATGGTGCTGCTGGCTCCATTGTAAAGAAGAAATTCCAAGCCCTCTTGTGCAGGTCAGTTTGAAGTCTAAATTTGAACACTACATAGAAATCTCTGTATTGCCTGTTGACTGTTTTCAGTAAGGGACAGACAAGTTTCCTATTAGCCTGACTACACACTTTTAGAAAGTCTTGGGAAGCCTGAATCATAAGAGATATTTACCTTTCTGTCTTGCATCTTAAAATTATATGATGTTGAGGTCTGCAGAGATAGCTCGGTTGTTAAGAGTACTTGATGCTCTCCAGAGGACCCAAGGTTGGTTTCAGCACCTGTGCTGGATGGCTTACAATTGCTTTTAACTCCATCCCAGGACATCTCATGTCTTCTAATAGCATCTTTTGGCATGTTCATACACATGTGCACAGACACACACAGAGACACACAAGTAAAAATAGGTCTTAGAGTTCAGTGAGATGACAGTGGTTAAGAGAACTTCCTCTCTTCCAGATTCCTCCCCTTCCAGAGGACCCCAGTTTGTCACCCAGAGGCCACAGCTTGTGATAACTCTTGGTCCATGGGAATTGGACACCTGTTTGGCTTTTGTTAGTACCTGCACATGCATGGCACATGTGGATGCAGACACATGTGAAAACTAAAAGATAAACTTTAAATATTGCATATAGAAACAATAACAAAACACTGTAGTCACGGCATAGTTCATAGTATTTTTCTGATTGTTTCCTGTATAAGATTCCTTTCTACATTTCCATCTACCCTCATTTGTTCCAGAGCTACTACTGATGGTCTAGTTTTACACCATGGACCCTCAGAAGAATACCTCTTTATCTAAGATGCCGGAGTTACTATAAGCCAATGTTTAAAAAGATGCAATAACCCCAACAGAATTTTTGTTTCTGTTTTTCTTTGTGCTGGGGTTTGAACCTGGGGCCTTTTACAATCTAGAGATATGAACTGCCACTGAGGTACATCCCTAGCATCACATAGAGAGAGAGTTTTGGCTTCCATAGTTTAAATGCCTAAGTTTTTTTGTTATGCAAACCTCCCTTGCATTCCCATCCACTGACACATCTCCAGACCTGCTCCCAGTTCTGTTGTGAAGTACATCATGAGTTATATCCTAGTAGTAAGCCCTTGGGTTTTTCTTTCCAAATTTGATGAATATCATAAGGTATGGTCTCAAGAAATACTTCTGCACTTGACCTATAAGCTACAGTGAATATTTTGCTGTCCCAACTGATAGATTTTTTTTTTGAGACAGGGTTTCTCTGTATAGCCCTGGCTGTCCTGGAACTAACTTTGTAGACCAGGCTGGCCTCGAACTCAGAAATCCGACTGCCTCTGCCTCCTGTGTGCTGGGATTAAAGGCGTGGGCCACCACTCCCGGCTGATAGATGTTTTTTGTTCAGATTCAATTGGTGAGACATTGTGTCCAAAACTTGGAATTTCTTCAAACCTGGGATCCTCTTACAATGACTACTGTTGACCTACCTACTGACTGACAGATGCCCATTGTCAGAGTAGTATTTGACACAGCTCTGCCAAGTGCTCTGGCTGTCTATGGAAATGACAGTGGACAACATTTATAAAATTGTCACAGGAACCCGTTTTTTTAGGGACTGATCTTTTGCGGGGTGCTAAGGAGTGTGGAGTGTGAGTAAGCCTGGGTTTGGTTTGAACTTGCTTAGAAACCCAGATTGGATTCAAATTTTTCTGTCCTGCCTCAGGCTGGAAGTTCTAGGGTCCCTGGCTTGCACTTCCAGACCCAGCTTATGAGCCAGGTTGTAAGCAGCCTGTGCTGCTGTGAGTGGATGCTCAGCTTTAGGAAGTAAGACTCAGCAGGAAGAAGCTAGGATGCAGTGGGCTTGCCCTTGAAGGATGTTGTGGGACACAGTGCCCTTTCCTGTCCTCCCTTCTTCTCCCATGACCTTGAGCAGCATTGCTTTAGCACATGTCTCCCATCGTGGACGTTTCTCTACCACAGACCCCAAACAAGAAAGCCAACTGACCGGATGTTATGCCCGACACTAAAATTAAATGAATGTCTGTTTCCCTTCATAGTTGTTCCCGCACACACATGCACACATATGCACGTGCACCCACATTTATTCAGTGACTCAAAGCACTAGA
This sequence comes from Mus musculus, assembly GCF_000001635.26. Classification (NCBI taxonomy): domain Eukaryota; kingdom Metazoa; phylum Chordata; class Mammalia; order Rodentia; family Muridae; genus Mus; species Mus musculus. The sequence goes on along the minus strand of NC_000080.6, from coordinate 51,851,498 downwards.
GAGATTCTGAGATGGAAGGAATCTATACCGTCTTTTATTACAGATCCTTCATTCCACAAAAGAAGACCAGAATCTGGGGTGAGGTTCCAGGCTGACACAGAATGGGACAGGTGACTCTCCGATCTGAGGGCTATACAGCACTCTGACAACTTCAGAGTTGAGGTGGAGATCTCCTGAAGAGTGTGCAGTCTCAGAAAGAGAAGAAGAGGCTGAAGCTGGGCTCCTGCAGGAGGCTAAGAAAGGTTGGGCTATGAGTTAGCCCAGAATGAGGTCTGTAAGAGCTCCTTGTGGTCAGCAGAGGGCAGGAGCGGGCCTGTAGTCCTGTGCTAGTGCACGGCTTGGGAAAGGAGGACTGGCATAGAGATGGCCTCATTTTCTTCTGTAACACAGAAAACACAGGTGTGGATGTTCTTCCCACTGGAATCTTCTCAACTAGAGTCTCTTTACTAGACTAAGAATTTTGTAACTCTCAATGGCCTGCCCAGCTTCCTCAGCCTGTTGATAAGGTAACTGGTTGGTAATGGTGAGTACGTGTGTGGGTGCTGCTTCACTCTGAAATGAGAGATCATCCAAGTGGGGTTGTGCTTTAATGTTCAGCAGCCTTCCTCTTTGATGACACTGCCCTGGGATATGGTTGCTTGGAACACACTAGAGGTGAAAGCAATTAGGATAAGCCCTGGGGACAGTCATTTAGAGACTGCATGTTGGTCTCTAGGACACCCCTAGCTCTTGCTACCTTCCCTAACCTACAAGGCCTTTATTCTCAGTTTTATCAATAAAACACCCTCTTCAGTTTCATGGTGTTCAGTATCAAAGGGTCAGCAGCTCTGGTCCTGCTCAGTGTATGGCATTTATCCAGGACGAGGCTGTAGGTCCCACCAATTCTCCATCTTCTCACTGATTTGCCTTCAGCCAGATCGCTCTCTTTGAACCAGTAGTCTTGGCATTGCCTCCTCAGTGCTGGGTTACTGAATAAACTACCTCTCATCTCCTCAGGGGCTGAGGACTGTTTTTGTTTTGTTTTATTTCTTTGTTTGTTTTCTGAGAAACAGGACTCACTATTTAGTCCTGGGTGGCTTGATATCTGCTGTGTAGATCAGGCTGACCTCGGACTCAGACAGAGCCACTGCACTCTGTCTATCAAGTGCTGGGGTAAAAGCTTGTGCCATCGTGTCTGATGTCACTGAAGAAAGCATCTACTTCAGATTCTGTTGGGTACAACATCTAGGAAATTTAGATCCACATTATCCAAATTTTCTGATTTTTCAGAAGGCAGAAATAAAGATTATTTTTAGGTTGAAAACTGTAAATATTTATTTATTTATTTAATATATATAAGTACACTGTACTGGCTTCAGACAGACCAGAAGTGGGCATCAGTGGTTGCTGGAAACCAAACTCAGGACTCTGGAAGAGCAGTCAGTGCTCTTAGCCAATGAGCCATTTCTCCTGAAAACATTAAATCTTTATATTTGCAGTTAATTTCAAAACTTAAAAGGCACAGTGTAGTTCAATCAGAACAGAGATAAGGGCATCAGGTCTCTGCTCCTCCTTAGTGACCTTATGCTTTGCTTTGTAGTTCATGGCCGCATCGTCCCCCTTTACTGTGACTGTGAACTTGCAAGAAGAACAGTATAGAGCTAGGCACACACACAAGTCCGCTAGTGGAAATTAGGTAAACTTATCACAACATTGCTATGGACAACACGTTTGAAGAAGCTGTCTGTTCCAGCAAACAGGACTTGATAGCCAGCTTTTTGTGTTAAATGAAAAGCAGCTAGTTCACTCAGGGTGCAGGAGGGACAAACAGGCTTAGCATACCAGCACTGGTTGCCTGTTCAGGCCTGTCCCATTCATCTTCCATTTTATCTCTCCTGTCAGCTCTTCTCCTTGGAGTTGTGGTTCTTTGAGGTTTCTTGTTTACTCAGTATATCATTCAGGCCAACCTGATTCTTCTGACTTTTTCCTCCCAAAGTGTTGGAATCATGGCAGGAGCAGTTGACCCAAATGGACTTTGCATTGGTGTACTTGAGCTCTCTTGCTGATTTGCAGTGGTATGGAGTGTTAAGAGATGGTGAGATGGCTCAGTGTGGAAAACACTGAGAAGAGGAGTTGGATAAGGAAAGAGATCTCAGTGGAGTAAGAGCAGCCTATGCCTGAAGCATTATATACTTGCATGAGCAGTCCTTAAATACCTTTCTGTAATCATGAGTGTTCATGTGATAATAACAAAGCCATACAACATGGGTTCTAGTTTAAAGCTCATTATAAAATCATCCCCTCTTTTGCCTTGAAACTCCCTCCTCCTTCAAAAAAAAAATCCATTGTCATTCTGATGTCCCCAGAACATCTCATATAAAAGGCACTAAGCAATGAGGGTGTTGTTATGGGTTAACAAGCCGCTTATCAGAACTCAGATGGTGAAAGCAGAATCTGTTACTTCGCCACCCCTCTATCTCTTCTGCCTTGGTCTGTGGTTTTCAGGCAGAAGTCCCACAGGCATTGGTAAGGTGCTGGTTTTGTGGCAATCTTTCTGGAATCAGCCCACTGACACCAATGAGACCAGAAGAGTGGTGGTGTCACCCATGGAGTGAAGCCTGCATAACTCCTGGAAGGTCTCCCAGCATGGGGCTGGTTTGTATTCTCATTTTATACTCTAGGACCACAAGGTGGGGCAGGTAGGCAAGCAAGAGTTTGCAGAAGCATCCCTGGCAGTCAGCAGGTTCAGGTGAAGTCACACTTGACAAACAGGCAGTGCAGATAGTATAAGTAAATCAAGTAAATTACTACATAAACCAATAAGTCAGTATCTAATAATTGGTCTTTTCTAGCATATTCTACTCCAGTGGCAGCAGAGCCAAACCCTACTGTCTCAAGAATGAGAGAAGTGGGAAAGGTCTCCATCTTTATTCCTCTACAATATCAAGACAATGTTTCTGAGTGTCAAGGTTCTCCCAGTGATATAACAGTGGATCCCAGGAGCAAGTGGCTGTTGCTGGTTATTACATCATGTGTGGATCAGGAAACCTGGTGGTCCCTCAACTCCTCTGTGGTAGCTGTGTGTTAGTTCTTCCCTCTCCAATTGTGTATCTGTATAAAGCAGACTTTATATAATTCAACAGCACAAGGATGTAGAACAGTATAGGCGAAAATCAGATTTGGAATCAAAATGTCATCCTCTAGAGTTTGAAAATATAATCCAGCATCGAATTCTGTTTTTTATCTTTTTGTTTTGAAAAATATGTTTTTACTAGCCAGATCTAATGACATATGTCTTCAATTGAAGAACTTGGGAGGTTGAGGCAGGGGGATTAGGAGTTCAAAGTCATCTTTGTCTATAGAAAGAATATGATTCAGTCTAAGCTACATGAGACCCTGTTTCATAAGATCCTCAACCTAAACGAATCTCTCTAATTCCTCAACCAAATGAAAGCAATACAATAAAACAGGATTATTTCTTGAGAGTATGATACTTATAAAAACATATACTATAGTAAAGGGTGTATAACTTGCTATACATCATTTGTAAGAAATACTATAGTTTTAATTTTTAAGAAGATGAATATGAACAGATACAGTAAACATAAACAAAAATTTCTTGTGAGCCTTGGCAATTTTTTTTGAGAGACGATTTCCCCGTGTTGCTTTAACAGTCCTGAAAATCACCAGGCTGGCCTTAAACTCAGAGATTCTCCTGTTCCTGCCTCCCAAATGCTGGTAGTAAAAGCATGTACCATGATAGATCAATAGTCACTGTGGGGTAAGAAATGGGTTCCGGAGTCTGGCCCAGGGCGGGCCACTAGAATAAGTGGATTAGAAGAGTTTGAATCTGCACACCCCATGGCACTGCTGGGCAGGTGTCAGGCTGTGTGAAGCTGCAGGACCCCACTCTGGGGATGGGAAAGGCGCAGTCTGAGGTTCCCCTGGACTTACTGGAGTTGGGCTCAGACTTTCTGGCACCTCAGACACTGCTGGGTACCATGGAAGAGAAGGTTCTGGGGTCCCTGGTATACACAGAGACCAGGGATGTCAGGTTCTCAGTCCTGGACATTAAAGATGCTGCTGGATGTGCGGGAAGAGCTGAGAACTGAGTGGGGACAGGAGGGACCCTCGGGTGGACTCTGGCCAGAGGCTGAAGGGAAAAGGCCTGGAAGAGGGAGCTCTGGCTAGGTTCCCTAAGGGTGAAGAGTATCTGGGTAGCTCAGGTGGCTTGCTTGGCGGGCGGGTTGGTGGTGGTGGAAGTGGCTGGGTATGCAGAGAGGTCTCCCTGAGGGAGGTTAGGTGCAAGTGGCTCTTTAGAGGAAGACCTGCTCCATTGCTCCAGCAATGAGGGTCCTAATGAGAAGAGGCAGTCCGTGGTTTCAAGGCATTTATTTTAGAAAGACAGAGAGAGAGGGAGAGAGCAGGGAAATATAGGAGCTCCATGGCCAAGTGGAGAGAAGGGGGAAAGAGGATGGGAGAGAAGGGGTAAGCCAGAAACAAGCATAAGAGTGACAAGAGAATAAGGGGGTAAGAGGGTAAGAGACGGAGGAGGGGCCAAACAACCCCCTTTAGAGTGGGCCCAGTCTACCTGGGTGTTGCTAGGTAACCATGGAAAGGAGCATACCTGTGCGGGTGGAATCCAGACAGAATACCGGGAGATTGGGGCATTGTCTACCTGACTGATGGCCTCACAGCTCCCTGCAGGGGAACTGTGGGAGGCTCTGGCTGCTATAGGAGCCAGGAGCCCAGGAGGTGTGCTGAACACGTGCTCACCCATGCAGGCAGAAGTTACCACCTACCAGGTCACCAGGATTCAAGACCTGTACTGGACCTGGGACCAGCCTGTCTGTGCACAGCTCACTGTCCTACAAGTCATGGCATGTTTTGGAGTGTAAAATGACACCATGACTCCAATGTGTGTGTTGGTGTCTGGGAATCATCACACAAGCCATTCAGACACTGGTGGATCTCATCAAACAGGAATGGTTTATTGAACACCACACCCCAAGGCTGATAGATCAGGGACTCAGGTCAGAATCGGGAGCAGACTGTGACATTGTGTCAAGATCCTGTAGGGCTTTTTAAGCCTGAGATTACAAATATCTGTTCCAAGATTTTCACCAATCAGGATTTAGGGATGGGGGTTTCCTTAGGAACATGCCTTTATTGTACACTCGTCCTGTTCCCATTGGTTGGAGTATTCAACTGTGGCAAAGGACTTGCCTTGTCTAACATTCATGTCTTAACTTGTCAACTAGGATGGAATTTGACTAACCTTCATGTCTTAACTTGCCAACCAGGATGACAGTTACCCATATACACGCCTCTTAGTACCAAGTAGGATGTCAAGTCCTACCGAGGTCCTGGGAACTTAAACTTTACTTGACCCTTACTAAAAAATGAAATCTTAATATAAACAGATGCAGGTGTCTCTCTTATGTTGGGTTCCATCCTAGGGGCAACTTATAAAAGCAGATGCCATAAGTCTTTATACACAGGTGCAGGAAGTGCTGCTGAGTGGTTGGTTTGGGTTTAAGCTTATTGTAGGCACCTATACAAAGCATTTCTATTGACTTTTATCATGATTTCCAAGGGCACAGAACATTAAAGAATATTAAATCAACTTGGCATGAGAAAGTTTCCTAGTAACAGCAGAAAGAACACATGAGAAAATTTCCTTATAATATTAGTAACAGCACAAAATGACAGGCTAGCCAGGAAACAGTTACCTAGGCCTTAACATTTCTACTTAGGCCTTAACATTCCATCTTGGCCTTGCTATTTTACCTAAGTCTTAACAATGTGAATCCTGCTACTAAGGAATATGGAGATAAGGGTGAGGGTGGAATGAGGTGGTGGATCAACCAGCAAAGGCCCTTGCTATATATATGTCTGGGATGGACTCCTATCCCAGTGGGGAGTGGAAGCTTGAATGTATGCTTTTGTTTCCTTGTGGTAGCTTCAAGTAAGTGTTAGTGTTTGTACACACCTTCACTGGCTGGGTAGAAACTTTATCCACTGGGGCTGAAAAGTCTACAGAGGAGTCAAATATGTTTCCCTAAGGGACACTATCCCAAGGTTTGGTCTCTCCTGGTCATTAAAGATTCACAGATGAACCTTCTTTCACACCACAGTGACTTAATATATCTCTACAACACTAGGGATAAAATATTATCCACATTCTGATTGGAAGCTCCAAACCTCAGGCGGTATTGAAAGGATTAACCAAGCTCTTAAGTAGAGTCTAGCAAAACGTTGCCAAGAAACCTCTGATAAATGGCTCAATCTGTTCTCGTTGCCTCCAGGAATGTTAGAGTAGCTCCACAAACTGACACCAAGTGTAGCCCTTGGTTGCTGTATGGCTTTTCCTCACATGAGTTCTGGGTTAGACTCTGATGCAAATCAGGTGATTCAGGATAATACACTATGAACTTGGGGCAAGTCCAATAACTCTACATGAGTATGGGAACAAAGTTGTACACATCTACTGTAAAAGGAGCTGGATTCTCCTGGTAAGATCCACAGAACAGTTGGATCCTCTGTGAAAGGGACCTTACCAGGTGACCCTGAGAACCCCAATGACTGTCACACTGCTTGATATTCATAGCTGGGGCTATATTTTTAAGTTAAAGCCAGTGATCTCAAGGCAGACACCCTTCCTGAGGACACAGGAGGGTACACCCCCACCTGTGATCCAAAGGAAGGCTCTCAAACTTCTCTTACTGGACCAGACAGTTGGCTCAGCAAATAAAGGCACCGCTGATGACCCGAGTTTGAGCTGCAGAGCCCATATGGCGGAGGGTGGGAACCAGCTTCTAAAAGTTGTCCTTTGACCTCCACATACATGACCTCCACAATATGCTGTGGTATGTATGCACCCTCTAACACAGTAATTGTAAACCACTAAAACAACCAAAAAAAAAAAGAGGAAACAAAAAGCATGGATAATAAACAAACAAACCCACAACCTCCCTGAAACCCCATGAGCTACCGTCCAGATTCAGATCATTACCTGTAACATCTGCTTCTCAGAGAGATTACAGTATGGGAGAGCCTAAGCCACCCTAGCTACACATAGAGAAGAGACCATGAGGAGAAAAGTGCCAAAACATGTCTCAGAAATAAGAATGGTCACATGGATAAACATGAGAAGGAATGTCCCTGTCTCCGTTTCCTATGGAATCTGCTAGCTAAAGGTGAGAGGAAGCCACAGCATCAGGATGCTAAGCCACTATCTTCTCAGATGGATGGATCATGTCAGAAAGTACAGTTTAATGAGCCATTTTCTAGTTATTGTCTATGTAATGGTTAGATACAAAATAATGGTGTTTATCATGGACATTTCACTCACTTGTGTAATCATAATTTGTTCTTAATTCCTCTGTCTCTCTGACCTTCCTTGTACTTCCTCACCCTGGGCAGTTTGGCTCTTTTGTTTCAGACAGTTCCAACTTCTGCTTTCCTATTCCATGTGCTCTTCTACTGTATTTTACACCTTCCTTAAGATTTCTTCTTCACTTCTCATCTAATTTAATGTCTGTTTACACACACACACACACACACACACACACACACACACACACACACACCATTAAAAAAATAGAGGTAGAGAGAGAGATCAGCAGTTAAGAACACTGACTGCTCTTGCAGAGGACCTGGGTTTCATTCCTAGTTCCCATGTAGCTAACAATCATCTGTAACCCCAGTTCCAGGAATTCAACTCCCTCTTCTGCCCTCTGTTGATATCAGGCACATATATGGTATACAGACATTCACATAGTAAAAACATTCATATTCATAAAATAAAAACAATAAATTAAAAAAAAATCAAAGTTCTGTAAATGAGAGAAAACGTGGCATTTGGCTTTCTGCTTCTGGCTTATTTCAGTTAACATGATGATTTTCAATTTTACCCACTTTCCTGCAAATGTCAATGTTGGGGGTTTGGTTCTAATGCTTTGATTTAATCAGGAATCTGTGTGTCCAAGTGCTAAATGTTTTTGTTCTCAATTGGTGTTTGATAGATCAATAAAGAGCCAACATCCAGTGGCCGGGCATAGAGAGGCAGGAATTCTAGGTTTCTGGGAGAGGGGACAGATGGGAGAGGAGACAGAAAAGAGAGGAAGAGATGTAGAATCCTCATGATTCCCTGGAAGATGGATCAGATTTAGAGTTGCAGGAGAGAGAGCCAATTAGCTCTGTAGGATTTCAGGTGAGTGGCCACTGGCCAATTCCCCAATTGGACCTGGGGTAGCAGGCAGAGGATTAGAAATGACCCATCATTGAGCTAGTCAAGGCATATTAAAATTAGGCTAAGTTGTGTATGTGTCTTTTGTTTGTGGATCCAAAGAATTCCTTGGGTGTGTGTCTGGAAGCTCTGGACCCTCCAGGAGCACAAAGCATTTAGATAAACTCAGAGCTATACGTCAACATTTCATTTTCCTTTATGGTTGCATAAAGTTCTGCTGTGCGTGTTTTGATTCACTGTTCTTATCTAGTTTTTGTTGATAGACATCAGGCTGAACCCACTTCCTGGCTCTCCTGCATAGATCAGCAGTATGTATAGCTGAGCAAGTATCTCTGTAGTGTGTCTTCAGGGCATAGATAGGTGCATGCTGGAGCTGGGGAATAGAGTAGTCCTGTCTTTACTGCTTTCTATTTTCTACAGTGGTTCTACAAGTTGGCATTGCCATTAGTGTTGAATACAATTTCCCCCTTTCCCTTCACCATTATCCTCAAATCCTTGACAGCATTAGTTTTTGTCACTTGTTTTCTTCACGGTAGGTTGGGGAAATGTAATTAAAACAACACTCAGGATCTCTGAGTTGGATCACACCCCAACTACTGAGTGAGGGCCAGGACAGCCAGGACTACATAGAGACAAAACAAAATAAAACAAAATGAAGCAAAACAACAAACAAACAAAATAGCCCCTCACACCCAATAGCTTAAGATTCCATCTCACTTAGGTCACTGTGGCTAGTATCAAAAAAGAACTGACTACATATGCTGGCAAGGATCCAGGGAAAGCCCAAGGCTTGTTTCCTACTGACAGGAGTATAAGCTGGCGTGGCCACATGTAAATCAGTGTGGCAGTTTCTCCACAATCTACCATCTGATCCAGCAATACTACTGTTGAGCCCATGCCCATTCATCCATAGATGACTAGAGGGTGAATATGGGACACCTTTGCACAAAGGAGTTCCATTCATTTGGAAAGCAGTGAAGTTTTCAAGAAATGGTTGGAACTGGACAGAATCTTATGTGAAGTACTCCAGGCTCAGTGAGACAAGGGTCATACGCTTTCTGACATGTAGACATTAGCTTCAAATGTTAAGTGTGAGGACTTGTGTTAGTGTATGTGAGTAGAGAACAAGAGACAGAAAATGGCCACCAGAAAAGAGGCTTTGAGGGAGAGAGTGCTAGAAAGGACTCTGTCCCAGGAGAGTGCTGTTGTCAATAGGAAACCTCTCTAGAGCATGGGGTGTCTGTGGTGCTGACTAGAAACCAATAGAAGTCTTAGATGACAGAGCCCAGTCACAGTGTTCTGATTGCACATAGGCCTCCATGTTTGGCTGAGTCACCCTGCTCCCAGGCAGAAAAGCTGTGGCTATGGCTGGAGCATGTGACTGGAGAGATTGGAAATAACAGTGAGAAAGTGACCACAGAATACAGAATGGGAAAATGCCATGGCCCACAGGGTTGGTGTTGGTGTTTGCTTGGCTTGTATTTTGCTTTTGCTTTTGGAGACAGGGTCTCAGGGATTCAGAAGTAGCCTCAAATTCACAGTGTAAGGCAGGCTGGCCTCACACTTCCCATCCTCTAGTCTCTACCTCAAGATACTAGGATTGTGGGATGCTCTGTCTATGCAGTGCTAGGCACTGGACCCAGGATTCTGTACATGGTAGGCAAGCACTGCCAACTGAGCTACACCCCCAGCCCCCGCATGCCTGTTGTAACTCTGGACCAACATCCCTGCTCTACTCTATTGCATGGATCCAAGTCTTATTAGGCTTGTAGAGTGAGCTCCTGATTGGAACCCACAGTTCCAGTCCTGCCTCCCAACAGTCACATTCTACACAATAGAGTGTGGATCTTAGGTTCTATCTGCCTCTGATTAACGCACTTCCTTTGAACACTGCTGGGAAATCCTTCTTAACCTCCCTAAGCAGGAGTCTGAACTTCATGGATTCCTGTCAGTTACACAGTTGCATGCCAAGGAGACGCTGTCTACACAAAACACACATGGGTTCCTTTTTGTGCTACTAGTTTTTCTGGCCCCTGTACACTCTGCAAGAAGCTTCATTTCTGAGTTTCCTGCTGTTTAAGTTCTACTGGTAATCAGATAATTTAGCACACATTAAAAGCTGTGTTCCCCCTTTGTTAATTTTGCTATATTTGATGGTAAATCTAAGCATGAATGTCTTAGTCAGGGTTTCTATTCCTGCACAAACATCATGACCAAGAAGCAAGTTGGGGAGGAAAGGGTTTATTCGGCTTACACTTCCATATTGCTGTTACTCACCAAAGGATGTCAGGACTGGAACTCAAGCAGGTCAGAAAGCAGAATCTGATGCAGAGGCCATGGAGGGATGTTCTTTACTGGCTTGCTTTCTTATAGAACCCAAGACTACCAGCCCAGAGATGGTCCCACCCACAACAGGCCTTTCCCCCTTGATCACTAATTGAGAAAATGCCTTACAGCTGGATCTCATGAAGGCATTTCCTCAACTGAAGCTCCTTTCCCTGTGATAACTCCAGCTGTGTCCAGTTGACACAAAACTAGCCAGTACAGTGACCTATCTGGAGAGTTAAAGTACATTTAAGATCCATCCCAGACTTGAAGATTCATGAGCATACGTACATTTGTTTCTCAGCAGGTCTTAGCCAACAAAAATTGAAAGTAAAAATAAATTTTTTTTGTGAGTTCAAAACCAGCCTAGTCTACCTAACAAGTTCCAGGACAGCCAGAGGTACCTAGTGAGACGCTCAGGCTGTACCCAGTTTCACCTGAGTCAGTGGATTATGCTAACCCATAAAGTTCTCCAAACTTAGCATTCATGTATAAAGTGCAGATTCCACACACCAACTCGAGGAGCAGACTCTGCATCTGCTGTCCAGAGGAGTGGCTTCCCTGCAGCCCTGACTGTGGTCCACTGAGAGCAGGAAGTACCACCAATGCCCAGTGGGGAGGAGAGGCCAAGTCTTGCATCTGGGATCCCAGAAAGGAAGAGCAAAATGGAAGCTGGGGATCCAGACTGAAAGTCAGAGGTGTGGACCTGAGGATGTCACCCCGCTGATCCATTCTGCATCTGACACTGCAGGAAGGCTCTAGGCCACATCTGGTGATGCCGGGCTCACCCATGTCCTTAAAGGGATGGCACCTCCCTGTCTGAAACTGTTTCCTGACTACAAGTCTGTCCTCAGGAGTCAGGGCAGGACCTCTCATTATTCATCTCTTTCATGTGTTAATTCCAGCTCCACTATCCTGATATGTGTCCTTGCTGGTTTGTGTTGAATGATCTCACAATTGACCTCTAAGGACAGCTATGCAGGGAGAGGGCAAGGGATAGCCTCACTGAGAGATCCCAGCTCCCTGACTTCCTCTGCCAGCCACTTCTTTCCCACAGAGAAACTTCAGGGAAGATGTTCTGTAGGAACTTCCTGGAAAAATACCCATCTCTTCTCAGATTCATTTGTTTCCAGGTACTAGTTGGGTGCCTCAATTGGTATGAGTTCCTACCTACACACACACACACACACACACACACACACACACACACACACACACACACACACACACACACTTCTCTGTTTGTGTCTCTCCTCCTTCCTCTCTCCCCAGTGCTGTCAGACACAGAGATACTAGGGATCTAGATTTGTACGTAAAGGTGTTTATTGATTAGAAAATGTCTGTTCAGCAAGAATATAGGGACTAAGGATCAGGTTTCACGAGGACAGGGACATGCAGCGCAGACAGAGGAATTGGTTGTTCACTACTGTGATCATGGCAGTAGCAGATGAGCGAAGGTACAAAGTGCTGGCACTGGAGCTAAAATGTCCCATGCAAGTGAACCGGAACCACTGGATAGATGGGACTGTCCCATGGAGTTCTGGGCTTACAGGCAACTGTGTAGTACTCCACTGATCCTTTCATTTGGTATCTGCATTGGGTATAAGTTCTTCCTGGAGTTGTGAGGTTACAGACAATTATAGGTACCTGAGATGAACTGTTATGACAGTTTGCACTTTTATGCTCTTTGCAGAAGCCACTTGGATGGCCACACACACCAACATTGGCAAAACTTGTGTGAAGAAACGTATCTATATCCTTACATCTTGGTCTATACCTGTTAACAACCAGCATTGGATCGTCACATCGGGGGTAGGTGCTATTATGGATAGGCTCGGTGTAAAACTTCTGGGAAGGGGCTGGTCTCGGATTGGATTCTAATTTTCTATCCTTCTGCCTCAGGCTGGAAGTTGTAGGGTTCCAGGATGGCACTTCCAGACCCAGCTTATCAGCCAGGTTGTAAGCAGCCTGTGCTGCTGTGTGTGGATGCTCAGCTTTAGGAAGTAAGACTCAGCAGGAAGAAGCTAGGGTGCCATGGGCTTGTCCTTGATGTTGTGGGACACAGTGCCTTTTCCTGTCCTCCTTTCTTCTACCATGACCTTGAGCAACTTTGCTCTAGCACATGCCTCCCATCGTGGGTTTGAGGTGGAGATCTCCTGCAGAGTGTGCAGTCTCAGAAAGAGAAGAAGAGGCTGAAGCTGGGCACCTGCAGGAGGCTAAGAAAGGTTGGGCTATGAGCTAGCCCAGAGTGAGGTCTGTAAGAGCTTCTTGTGGTCAGCAGAGGGCAGGAGCGGGCTATGCATTCCTGTGCTGGTGTGGGACCTGGGAAAGGAGGACCTGGCATAGAGATGGCCTCATTTTCTTCTGTAACACAGAAAACACAGGTGTGGATGTTCTTCCCACTGGAATCTTCTCAACTAGAGTCTCTTTACTAGACTAAGAATGTTGTAACTCTCAATGGACTGCTCAACCTTCCTAGCGTGTTAATAGGGAAACTGGTATGAGATGGGGGTCCTGCTTTACTCTGAAATGAGATATCATCCCAGTGGGGTTGTCCTTCCATGTTCAGCAGCCTTCCCCTTTGATGACACTATTCTGGGATACGGCTGCTTAGAACACACTAGAGATGAAAGCAGTTAGGATAAGCCCTGGGGACAGTCATTTAGAGGCTGCATATTGGTTTCTAGGACACCTCTAGCTCTTGTATCCTTCCCAAACCTACAAGGCTTTTATATATCAGTCTTATCCATAAGAACACCTTTTTTAGTATCATAGTGTTTTCAGGGACTCCAGGGCTCAACAGCTCTGGTCCTGCTTAGTGTATGGCATTTATCCAGCACGAGGCTGTAGGTCCCATCAATTCTCCAGCTTCTCACTGATTTGCCTTCAGCCAGATCACTCTCTTTGTAGTCTTTGTAGTAGTCTTGGCATTGCCTCCTCAGTGCTGGGTTACTGAATAAACTACCTCTCATCTCCTCAGGGGCTGAGGACTGTTTTTGTTTTGCTTTATTTCTTTGTTTGATTTCTGAGAGACAGGTCTCACTATTTAGCTCTGGGTGGCTTGATATTTGCTGTGTAGATCAGGCTGGCCTCAGATTCACACAGAGCTACTGGACTCTGCCTCTCAAGTGCTGGGGTAAAAACTTGTGCCATCGTGTCTGATGTCAGTGAAGAAAGCATCTACTTCAGATTCTGTTGGATGTGGCATCCAGGAAATTTAGATCCACACTGTCTAAACTTTCTGATTTTTCAGAAGGCAGAAATAAAGATTACTTTTAGGTTGAAAACTGTAAATATTTATTTGTTTTTTTTTAATATATGTAAGTACACTGTCACTTTCTTCAGACAGACAAAAGTGGGCATCAGATTCCATCATAGGTAGTTTTGAGCCACCATGTGGTTGCTGGGAATCAAACTCAGGAACCTGTGAGAATGGTCAGTGCTCTTAGCCAATGAGCCATCTCTCCTGAAAACATTATATCTTTATATTGCAGTTAATTTCAAAGCATAAAAGGCACAGTGTACTCGAGCCCCGGGCTACCTTGCCAGCAGAGTCTCGCCCAACACCTGCAAGGGCCCACACAGGACTCCCCACGGGATCCTAAGACCTCTGGTGAGTGGAACACAGCGCCTACCCCAATCCAATCACGCGGAACCTGAGACTGCGGTACATAGGGAAGCAGGCTACCCGGGCCTGATCTGGGGCACTAGCCCCTTCTGCTCCACTCGAGCCCCGGGCTACCTTGCCAGCAGAGTCTCGCCCAACACCTGCAAGGGCCCACACAGGACTCCCCACGGGATCCTAAGACCTCTGGTGAGTGGAACACAGCGCCTGCCCCAATCCAATCGCGCGGAACCTGAGACTGCAGTACATAGGGAAGCAGGCTACCCGGGCTTGATCTGGGGCACAAGCCCCTTCCGCTCCACTCGAGCCCCGGGCTACCTTGCCAGCGGAGTCGCCTGACACCCGCAAGGGCCCACACAGGATTCCACATGGGATCCTAAGACCTCTAGTGAGTGGAACACAACTTCTGCCAGGAGTCTGGTTCGAACACCAGATATCTGGGTACCTGCCCTGCAAGAAGAGAGCTTGCCTGCAGAGAATACTCTGCCCACTGAAACTAAGGAGAGTGCTACCCTCCAGGTCTGCTTATAGAGGCTAACAGAGTCACCTGAAGAACAAGCTCTTAACAGTGACAACTAAAACAGCTAGCTTCAGAGATTACCAGATGGCGAAAGGCAAACGTAAGAATCCTACTAACAGAAATCAAGACCACTCACCATCATCAGAACCCAGCACTCCCACCCCACCTAGTCCTGGGCACCCCAACACAACCGAAAATCTAGACACAGATTTAAAAACATTTCTCATGATGATGATAGAGGACATCAAGAAGGACTTTCATAAGTCACTTAAAGAATTACAGGAGAGCACTGCTAAAGAGTTACAGGCCCTTAAAGAAAAGCAGGAAAACACAGCCAAACAGGTAGAAATCATTAAAGAAAAACAGGAAAACACATCCAAACAGGTGATGGAAATGAACAAAACCATACTAGAACTAAAAGGGGAAGTAGACACAATAAAGAAAACCCAAAGCGAGGCAACACTGGAGATAGAAACCCTAGGAAAGAGATCTGGAACTATAGATGCGAGCATCAGCAACAGAATACAAGAAATGGAAGAGAGAATCTCAGGTGCAGAAGATTCCATAGAGAACATCGACACAACAGTCAAAGAAAATACAAAATGCAAAAGGATCCTAACTCAAAACATCCAGGTAATCCAGGACACAATGAGAAGACCAAACCTACGGATAATAGGAATTGATGAGAATGAAGACTTTCAACTTAAAGGGCCAGCTAATATCTTCAACAAAATAATTGAAGAAAACTTCCCAAACATAAAGAAAGAGATGCCCATGATCATACAAGAAGCCTACAGAACTCCAAATAGACTGGACCAGAAAAGAAATTCCTCCCGACACATAATAATCAGAACAACAAATGCACTAAATAAAGATAGAATATTAAAAGCAGTAAGGGAGAAAGGTCAAGTAACATATAAAGGAAGGCCTATCAGAATTACACCAGACTTTTCACCAGAGACTATGAAAGCCAGAAGAGCCTGGACAGATGTTATACAGACACTGAGAGAACACAAATGCCAGCCCAGGCTACTATACCCGGCCAAACTCTCAATTACCATAGATGGAGAAACCAAGGTATTCCACGACAAAAACAAATTCACACAATATCTTTCCACGAATCCAGCCCTTCAAAGGATAATAACAGAAAAGAAGCAATACAAGGACGGAAATCACGCCCTAGAAAGACCAAGAAAGTAATCATTCAACAAACCAAAAAGAAGACAGCCACAAGAACAGAATGCCAACTCTAACAACAAAAATAAAAGGAAGCAACAATTACTTTTCCTTAATATCTCTTAATATCAATGGACTCAATTTCCCAATAAAAAGACATAGACTAACAGACTGGCTACACAAACAGGACCCAACATTCTGCTGCTTACAGGAAACACATCTCAGGGAAAAAGACAGACACTACCTCAGAGTGAAAGGCTGGAAAACAATTTTCCAAGCAAATGGACTGAAGAAACAAGCTGGAGTAGCCATTTTAATATCGGATAAAATCGACTTCCAACCCAAAGTTATCAACAAAGACAAGGAGGGACACTTCATACTCATCAAAGGTAAAATCCTCCAAGAGGAACTCTTAATTCTGAATATCTACGCACCAAATGCAAGGGCAGCCACATTCATTAGAGACACTTTAGTAAAGCTCAAAGCATACATTGCACCTCACACAATAATAGTGAGAGACTTCAACACACCACTTTCTTCAATGGACAGATCGTGGAAACAGAAACTAAACAGGGACACAGTGAAACTAACAGAAGTTATGAAACAAATGGACCTGACAGATATCTACAGAACATTTTATCCTAAAACAAAAGGATATACCTTCTTCTCAGCACCTCACGGGACCTTCTCCAAAATTGACCATATAATTGGTCACAAAACAGGCCTCAATAGATACAAAAATATTGAAATTGTCCCATGTATCCTATCAGACCACCATGGCCTAAGACTGATCTTCAATAACAACATAAATAATGGAAAGCCAACATTCACGTGGAAACTGAATAACACTCTTCTCAATGATACCTTGGTCAAGGAAGGAATAAAGAAAGAAATTAAAGACTTTTTAGAGTTTAATGAAAATGAAGCCACAACGTACCCAAACCTATGGGACACAATGAAAGCATTTCTAAGAGGGAAACTCATAGCTCTGAGTGCCTCCAAGAAGAAACGGGAGAAAGCACATACTAGCAGCTTGACAACACATCTAAAAGCCCTAGAAAAAAAGGAAGCAAATTCACCCAAGAGGAGTAGACGGCAGGAAATAATCAAACTCAGGGGTGAAATCAACCAAGTGGAAACAAGAAGAACTATTCAAAGAATTAACCAAACGAGGAGTTGGTTCTTTGAGAAAATCAACAAGATAGATAAACCCTTAGCTAGACTCACCAAAGGGCACAGGGACAAAATCCTAATTAACAAAATCAGAAATGAAAAGGGAGACATAACAACAGATCCTGAAGAAATCCAAAACACCATCAGATCCTTCTACAAAAGGCTATACTCAACAAAACTGGAAAACCTGGACGAAATGGACAAATTTCTGGACAGATACCAGGTACCAAAGTTGAATCAGGATCAAGTTGACCATCTAAACAGTCCCATATCACCTAAAGAAATAGAAGCAGTTATTAATAGTCTCCCAACCAAAAAAAAGCCCAGGACCAGATGGGTTTAGTGCAGAGTTCTATCAGACCTTCAAAGAAGATCTAATTCCAGTTCTACACAAACTATTTCACAAAATAGAAGTAGAAGGTACTCTACCCAACTCTTTTTATGAAGCCACTATTACTCTGATACCTAAACCACAGAAAGACCCAACAAAGATAGAGAACTTCAGACCAATTTCTCTTATGAATATCGATGCAAAAATCCTCAATAAAATTCTCGCTAACCGAATCCAAGAACACATTAAAGCAATCATCCATCCTGACCAAGTAGGTTTTATTCCAGGGATGCAGGGATGGTTTAATATACGAAAATCCATCAATGTAATCCATTATATAAACAAACTCAAAGACAAAAACCACATGATCATCTCGTTAGATGCAGAAAAAGCATTTGACAAGATCCAACACCCATTCATGATAAAAGTTTTGGAAAGATCAGGAATTCAAGGCCCATACCTAAACATGATAAAAGCAATATACAGCAAACCAGTAGCCAACATCAAAGTAAATGGAGAGAAGCTGGAAGCAATCCCACTAAAATCAGGGACTAGACAAGGCTGCCCACTTTCTCCCTACCTTTTCAACATAGTACTTGAAGTATTAGCCAGAGCAATTCGACAACAAAAGGAGATCAAGGGGTTACAAATTGGAAAAGAGGAAGTCAAAATATCACTTTTTGCAGATGATATGATAGTATATATAAGTGACCCTAAAAATTCTACCAGAGAACTCCTAAACCTGATAAACAGCTTCGGTGAAGTAGTTGGATATAAAATAAACTCAAACAAGTCAATGGCCTTTCTCTATACAAAGAATAAACAGGCTGAGAAAGAAATTAGGGAAACAACACCCTTCTCAATAGTCACAAATAATATAAAATATCTCGGCGTGACTCTAACTAAGGAAGTGAAAGATCTGTATAATAAAAACTTCAAATCTCTGAAGAAAGAAATTAAAGAAGATCTCAGAAGATGGAAAGATCTCCCATGCTCATGGATCGTCAGGATCAACATTGTAAAAATGGCTATCTTGCCAAAAGCAATCTACAGATTCAATGCAATCCCCATCAAAATTCCAACTCAATTCTTCAACGAATTGGAAGGAGCAATTTGCAAATTCGTCTGGAATAACAAAAAACCTAGGATAGCAAAAAGTCTTCTCAAGGATAAAAGAACTTCTGGCGGAATCACCATGCCAGACCTAAAGCTTTACTACAGAGCAATTGTGATAAAAACTGCATGATACTGGTATAGAGACAGACAAGTAGACCAATGGAATAGAATTGAAGACCCAGAAATGAACCCACACACCTATGGTCATTTGATCTTCGACAAGGGAGCTAAAACCATCCAGTGGAAGAAAGACAGCATTTTCAACAATTGGTGCTGGCACAACTGGTTGTTATCATGTAGAAGAATGCGAATTGATCCATACTTATCGCCTTGTACTAAGGTCAAATCTAAGTGGATCAAGGAACTTCACATAAAACCAGAGACAATGAAAGTTATAGAGGAGAAAGTGGGGAAAAGCCTTGAAGATATGGGCACAGGGGAAAAATTCCTGAACAGAACAGCAATGGCTTGTGCTGTAAGATCGAGAATTGACAAATGGGACCTCATGAAACTCCAAAGTTTCTGCAAGGCAAAAGACACAATAAGACAAAAAGACCACCAACAGATTGGGAAAGGATCTTTACCTATCCCAAATCGGATAGGGGACTAATATCCAACATATATAAAGAACTCAAGAAGGTGGACTTCAGAAAATCAAATAACCCCATTAAAAAATGGGGCTCAGACCTGAACAAAGAATTCTCACCTGAGGAATACCGAATGGCAGAGAAGCACCTGAAAAAATGTTCAACATCCTTAATCATCAGGGAAATGCAAATCAAAACAACCCTGAGATTCCACCTCACACCAGTCAGAATGGCTAAGATCAAAAATTCAGGTGACAGCAGATGCTGGCGTGGATGTGGAGAAAGAGGAACACTCCTCCATTGTTGGTGGGATTGCAGGCTTGTACAACCACTCTGGAAATCAGTCTGGCAGTTCTTCAGAAAATTGGACATAGTACTACCGGAGGATCCAGCAATACCTCTCCTGGGCATATATCCAGAAGATGCCCCAAGTGGTAAGAAGGACACATGCTCCACTATGTTCATAGCAGCCTTATTTATAATAGCCAGAAGCTGGAAAGAACCCAGATGCCCCTCAACAGAGGAATGGATACAGAAAATGTGGTACATCTACACAATGGAGTACTACTCAGCTATTAAAAAGAATGAATTTATGAAATTCCTAGCCAAATGGATGGACCTGGAGGGCATCATCCTGAGTGAGGTAACACATTCACAAAGAAACTCACACAATATGTACTCACTGATAAGTGGATATTAGCCCCAAACCTAGGATACCCAAGATATAAGATACAATTTCCTAAACACATGAAACTCAAGAAGAATGAAGACTGAAGTGTGGACACTATGCCCCTCCTTAGAATTGGGAACAAAACACCCATGGAAGGAGTTACAGAGACAAAGTTTGGAGCTGAGATGAAAGGATGGACCATGTAGAGACTGCCATATCCAGGGATCCACCCCATAATCAGCATCCAAATGCTGACACCATTGCATACACTAGCAAGATTTTATTGAAAGGACCCAGATGTAGCTGTCTCTTGTGAGAGTATGCCGGGGCCTAGCAAACACAGAAGTGGATGCTCACAGTCAGCTAATGGATGGATCATAGTGCTCCAATGGAGGAGCTAGAGAAAGTAGCCAAGGAGCTAAAGGGATCTGCAACCCTATAGGTGGAATAACATTATGAACTAACCAGTACCCCGGAGCTCTTGACTCTAGCTGCATATGTATCAAAAGATGGCCTAGTCGGCCATCACTGGAAAGAGAGGCCCATTGGACTTGCAAACTTTATATGCCCCAGTACAGGGGAACACCAGGGCCAAAAAGGGGGAGTGGGTGGGCAGGGGAGTGGGGGTGGGTGGATATGGGGGACTTTTGGTATAGCATTGGAAATGTAAATGAGCTAAATACCTAATAAAAAATGGAAAAAAAAAGGCACAGTGTAGTTCAGCCAGAACACAGGTATGGGCATCACGTCTCTGCTCTTATTTTGTGACTTTATCCTTTGCTTTGTAGTTCATGGCCACATTGTCCCCCTTTACTGTGACTGTGAACTTGCAGGAAGAACAGTATAGAGCTAGGCACACACACACGTCAGCTAGTGGAAATTAGGTAAGCTTATCACTACATTACTATGGACAACACATTTGAAGAAGCTGTCTGTTCCGGAAAACAGGACCTGATAGCCAGCTTTTTGTGTTAAATGAAAAGCAGCTAGTTCACTCAGGGTGCAGGAGGGACAAACAGGCTTAGCATACCAGCACTGGTTGCCTGTTCAGGCCTTTCCCATTCATCGTCCATTTTCTCTCTCCTGTCAGCTCTTCTCCTTGGAGTTGTGGTTCTTTTAGATTTCTTGTTTACTCAGTATGTCATTCAGGTCACCCTGAATCTTCTGACTTTTTCCTCCAAAGTGTTGGAATTATGGCAGGAGCAGTTGACTCAAATGGACTTTGCATTGGTGTACTTGAGCTCTCTTGCTGATTTGCAGTGGTATGGAGTGGTAAGTGATGGTGAGATGGCTCAGCTTGGAAAGCACTGAGAAGAGGGGTGGGGTAAGGAAAGAGATCTCAGTGGAGTAAGGGCAGCCTATGCCTGAAGCATTATATACTTGCACGAGCAGTCCTTAAATAATTTACTGTAATCATGAGTGTTCATGTGATAATAACAAAACCATACAACATGGGTTCTAGTTTAAAGCTCATTATAAAATCATCCCCTCTTTTGCCTTGAAACTCCCTCCTCCTTCAAAAAAAAATCCATTGTCATTCTGATGTCCCCAGAACATCTCATATAAAAGGCACTAAGCAATGAGGGTGTTGTTATGGGTTAACAAGCCGCTTATCAGAACTCAGATGGTGAAAGCAGAATCTGTTACTTCGCCACCCCTCTATCTCTTCTGCCTTGGTCTGTGGTTTTCAGGCAGAAGTCCCACAGGCATTGGTAAGGTGCTGGTTTTGTGGCAATCTTTCTGGAATCAGCCCGCTGACAACAATGAGACCAGAAGAGAGGTGGTGTCACCTATGGACTCAAGCCAGGATAACTCCAATTATCAGTGAGTGCACATCATAACTTGCAATATATAACTTGTATAAAACACTATAGTTTCAATTTTTAAGAAGATGAATTTGAACAGATACCGTAAACATAAACAAAAATTTCTTGTGAGCCTTGGCAAATGTTTTTGAGACAAGAATTACCCGTGTAGCTGTAGATGTCCTGAAAATCACCAGGCTGGCCTCGAACTCAGAGATTTTCCTGTGCCTGCCTCCCAAATGCTGGTATTAAAAGCATGTACCATGATAGGTCAATAGTCACTGTGGGGTAAGAAATGGGTTCCAGAGTCAAGCCCAGGACTCAGGCCACTGGGTGAGGTGGATTAGAGGAGTTTTACTGTGCACACCTCATGGTACTGCTGTGCAGGCACCAGACTGTGGGAAGCCGAAGGACCCTACTCTGGGGGTGGGCAAGGAGCAGTCTGAGGTTCCGCTGAACCTGCTAGAGTTGGACTCAGACTCTCTGGCACCTCAGACACTGCTGGGTACCGTGGAAGATCCAGTTCTGGGGTCCCTGGGATGCACAGAGGCCTGGGACATCAGGTTCTCAGTCCTGGACACTGCAGATGCAGCTGGATATGGGAGAAGAGCTGAGAACAGAATGGGTACAGGAGGGACCCTTGGGTGGACCCTGGCCGGAGGCCGAAGGGAAAGGGCCTGGAGGAGGGTTCTCTGGCTATATCTCCATAGGGCAGGGGAGAGTATCTGGCTAGCTCAGGTGGATTGCTCGGGATTGGTGGTGGTGGAAGTGGCTGGGAACACAGAGA
This sequence comes from Mus musculus, assembly GCF_000001635.26. Taxonomy (NCBI): domain Eukaryota; kingdom Metazoa; phylum Chordata; class Mammalia; order Rodentia; family Muridae; genus Mus; species Mus musculus. Next base: position 51,829,153 of record NC_000080.6, on the reverse strand, counting down.
GGTCTCCTGGCAGGAGGTTATGCACAAGCAGTTCTTTAGCAGAAGATTCCACCCAACTACCTACTCCCGCCTCACCACCATTGTATTCCTCTACACTGGGGCATCAAGCTTCTACAGTATCAAGGGCCTCCCCTCCCACTGATGCCAGATGAGGCCACTTTAGCTATTTCAATTCTTCTCCTAACTCCTCCATTGGGGTCAATCAGTCCAATGATTGATGGTGAGCATCTCCATCTCTATTGGTTAGGATCTGGCAGAGCATCTCAGGAGACAGCTGTATCACTCTCCTGTCAGCAAGCAGTCCTTGGCACCTGAAATAGTGTTTGGGTTTGGTGTCTGCAGGTTGGATGGATGCCCAAGTTGGGTAGTCTCTGTATGGCCTTTCCTTCAGTCTCTGCTCCATTCTTTGTCTCTGTATTTCCTTTAGACAGGGGCAATTCTGGATTACAATTTTAGAGATAGGTGGGTAGCCCTTCCCCTCAACTGGGGGACCATCCCTAACCGCTGGTCATTGTCTCAACAGGTTCTCCTTCCCCTTTGTGTGGTATTTCAGCTAATGTCATTCCTGTAGGTGTACTGGAAGGCTCTTGTTTTCCTGTTTTTTTTTTTTTTTTGTGGTTAGTAAGTTTAATTCAACCATTATACCCAGTTCTGCCTCATAAAAAATAGCAAAATGTTCCTATCAAAATTGTATTATCGCTGGGCGGTGGTGCTAGGATTTATGCCTTTAATCCTAGCACTTGGGAGGCAGAGGCAGGTGGATTTCTGAATTCGAGGCCAGCCTGGACTGCAGAGTGGATTCCAGGACATCCAGGGCTACAGTGTCTCAAAAAACAAAAACAAAAACAAAAACAAAAAAAAGTATTATGATGTAAGGACAGGTTTCTTGCTCTGACACAGCGATAGAAAAATATTGGCACCAAATACACTTAAAAAAAGTTTTAATGCTTAATGTAGGTGACAATTGTATATCACTGGATTTATCTGGGCACTAATATACAGATTCACACTCCGAGCCCAGCTGCAGCAGTAGATAGAAGGATGGGAGATGAATAAGGCAGCCACTGCTGTGGACCACTGTCGCAGGTCCCCATATCCTCCCAGCCATCCAGGCCAGCAGGTGGCGCTTGAAGCTTTTCTCTCACAGGGCTAAGAGCAGAATCAGCATAGTGATGTTAGATTCCTCGAGACAATTCGATTTGGAACTCACAAATCATTTTCTACTTAAGAGAGCAGTTATAAAAGGATTATCTCTATCATTGTATTATTTCCTTATAACCTAAAAAAGTTAGTGTCTGGGCTAAATAAAGTCAACATCATTTATGACATTTTCTTAAATGGAAAAAAATGCTCTAAATTCCAAAATAGAGCGCATGATGACTGAACCACAAGCCATTTGAGTTGTTAGAGAATTACATACATGTAAGACCTGTTACTTGGCTTCAGGATACAGGGCAGCTGAAGAGGAAAACTCTGGTTGATAAAGCCACGGTCAGACCGGGTAGGACGCAGAGCCTGGCAGGTGGCTCCTGCAGGCACTTGTAGGTCGGTGTGTCACTCTGTAGGCACTAGAAGCAAAAGTAGCACCGCTCAGAAGCCCCTTCCACAGATGCACAGCAGAGGGGAAAGAAGGAACCCCCCAAGGGCTGAACAGGGACATCTGCCTGGCAGGAAGTGACATGACTCTACCTCTGCTGTCAAATGACTGCTCTGACCTTCTGCCAAAACACTTAGTATCCTGGCTTAAGGAGCACTGTTTATGAGCAAGGTCAAGAAGTCTAAAGCTTTCTAAAGGCAGCTCTTGTGCTTTGGTGTAGAGAGTAGCACTTTTCTAAGCGTTGAAGCAATGCACAGGCATTTATAAGGAGCTGACACTAAAAACACCTTTCCATACATTGGTAAAGCAGCCAACGAACCCAACATCCTTCAGCAAGCTTTCCTCCCAATTATAGGAGCAAAGCAAGACAGGAGAACAGGAATCCACCCAATACCTGGACATATATGGCCCTGCGGAGGCCAGAGACCTTCTGTACAGGAAGAACCATGAACAGGGAGAACCCCTCACAGGTGCAGAACTAAGGCCTATGCTTAAGGCTGATGAGACAAACAAAAGGAACAACCCATAAGCAAATCTGGCATGAAGGGAACTAAGCCAGCTGTAGAGGAAGACAGGCTGCTATCTCAGACCTGGCCATGATTTTAGGTGCAGTATGGGACAACTCAGAAGACTGGTGTATAAAAAAACCCTTCCACCCAGGATAGGACTGAGAATAACGGCTTGACTTCCTGTTGACTGCTACCAAAAAGAGCAGTCATGTTTCAATACTACAGAGTGACATAATGGGGGAAGGAGAGAAGACATTAGGGTTCTGAGGCATCTCAGAGGGGGAAGCATTTAGTGATAGGCATTTCCTGAAAGGCTTAGTTAGTGCAGACTCCACTTTAAGAGTTTCTGTTTGTGTGTGTCTCCTCCAGCCCACAGTGAGAGTAGTGTGGGTTTTTTTTTTCTAACCAAACCATACTTATATGCCCAACAGCCAGCAGCCTGCTAACACAAGGACAAGAAAGACCCTGGAATCCTTCTGTTAACGGCCCAGCTCTTCTGCCTTCCCCACAACTTTACAGATGTGTTTCATAGAGAGCAGTTAGAGAGGAGGGACCAGAGCATCCCAGTTTACCCCACAATGTATGTCTTGGCAGTCCTCTGTGCAGCTCTGCCCATGACAACAAGGCCTATGAGCAGTCAACCCCACACGCATGACAAACCCTCTCCCACCCCAGCTCATTTGAGTTAAAGGAAACACTAACATTCAATTCAATCTCTGCCTGATCTAGTTACAGGCAGAGCAGGAGCTTCTCAATAGAAGGAGAGGCTGGATTTGCCTCCTGGTGGGTTCAGGACTTTGTTGTGGGAGCGAGGTCGTGGCCCCAGTCTGGGCTCATGACTGTCAACTGTAGCTGTGGGCTCCGGTATCTTTGCATGCTCTACTTCTTTTGAGCTTCCTTTGTCGCCCTGCTCTCCTCTGGGTGTGGAGTCTGTTGCAGATTTCAGGTCAGACTTAGAGTCTTCACCTTCACACAGCAAAACATGATCCTTGGGCTTGTTTGGGTGTGCCAGAGGCACAGTGGCAGTGACTGGGGACCCAAATATGTCACTGGTCTTCCCACCGGGTGGATTCAAACGTTGACGAGTTTCCACAGGAGTTGATTCATCGAAGATCCCCCACTTTCTTTGCCTCCTGGAGGATTTGTCCTCTTGGGTATGTTTTTAGGTTCTTCAGTTGGTCCGAAAATATTAGATGCCATCCTATTAGACTTGCTTGAAGAAATACCTTCTTCTGGACTTCCAAAAAGATCGCTCGATTCTCCTCCCAGGGGCTTTTCATGGACCGGGAACCTGATTTGCCAGCTTGGTAGTCCGCGCCCTGGAACATGTAGGCCGCCGTCCCGCGTTTTCACCTGTTTTCCTGTTATCTGGGACTATCTGGTTGCTACCCCCAGTTCCCCAAGGCACTCAGTGCTGAGGATTTTCCTGATAACACTGCTTTCCTTGTGTCCCAAATGATGGAGTGTGGTGCTTCTTTGTTTTCATTGAATTACAGAAAGTCTTTCTTTCCTGAGCAAGTTATCATTGAGTAGATAGTTTTTCTGTTTCCATGAATATGTGGGCTTTGTGTTGTTCTTGTTGTTATTGAAGACCAGTCTTAGTTCCTGGTGATATGATGGGATATGTGTTTTTCTCTCAATCTTCTTGTATCTTTTAAGGCTTGTTTTGGGTCTGATTATATAGTCAGTTTTATAGAAGGTTTCATGGTGTGTTTATAAAAAGGTATCCTTTTTAAAATTGGGAGTGAAATGTTCTGTGGATATCTGCTAAATCCATTTGGTTCATAACTTCTCTTACTTACACTGCATCTCTATTTAATTTCTGTATCAGTGAATGTAGAGAGATGAAATATCCCATTATTGTGTGCAGTTCAATGTGTGTTTTGAGATTTAGAAAGGTATCTTCCAAATCAGGGTACCATTGCACTTGAGGCATAGGAGTTCAGAATTGAGTCTTCCTCTTGGTAGATGTTTCCTTTGATGAGTATGAAGTGTCCTTTCTCATCTTTTTTGATAACTTTTGGTTGAAAGTCTGCTTTCTTGGACATTAGAATGGATTGTCCAACTTGGTTCTTCTGACCATTTGCTTGCAAATCATTTTTTTTTTGCAGCAGTTTACTTTGAATGAATGTATTTGATTGCCACTGAGGTGTGTTTCTTCTCTGCAGCAAAATGCTGCATATTGTTTATGCTTCCAGTTTCTTAGACTATGCCTTTTTTTTAAATTGGGGAATTGAGTACATTGATGTTGAGAGCTATTGACAGATGATTGCTAGTTCCAGTTATTTTCCTTTTTCCTGGTGGTTTTGTGAGTGGGTTTTGGAGTTCTTGTGAGATGATTCATTTCTTGTGTTTTCTTGGGTATAATTTCATTCCTTCTGTTGGAATATTGCTTCTAGTATCTTCTGTAGTGCTGGATTAGTGGAAAGATATTGTTTAATTTTGGTTTTGTCACAGAATATCTTAGTTTCTCCACCTATGGTGATAAAGAGTTTTCTGGGTATAGTAGCCAGGGCTGGCATTTGTGTTCTCTTAGGGTCTGCATGACATTTGTCCGGGATCTTCTAGATTTTATCATCTCTGGTGATAAGTCTGATATAATTCTCATAGGTCTTCCTTTGTATGTTACTTGACTTTTTTCCCTTAGAGCTTGTAATATTTTCTTTCTTTATTCTGTACATTTATACTTTTGATTAATATGTGACAGGATAATTTTCTGTACTGGTCCAATCGATTTGGTTTGTCGTACATTTCTTGGAAATTTATGACCATCTCTGTCTTTAGGTTAAGGACTTTTAAAAATGATATTGTTAAAGATGTTTTCTGGGTCTTTGAACTGTTAATCCTCACCCTCTTCTGTTTCTATTATTCTTAGTTTTGTTCTTTTCACTGTGTCCTGAATTTTTCTGGATGTTTGGAGTTAGGAGTTTTTTACTCTTTGTATTTTCTTTGAGTGACTTTTTAATATCATCTATGGTATTTACTTTGCCTGTGATTCTCTTTTCTATGTTCTGTTGGTGAGGCTTGCATCTGTAGCTCCTGATCTCTTTTGTAGGTTGTCCTTCTCCAGGGTTGCCTCCATTTGTGATTTTTTTTAATGTTATTTTTTATTTATTGGTTTTCTTACATATTTCCATTCCAAGTGTTATCCTCCTTCTCAGTTTCCCCTCCAAAAAGCCCCATTCCCTCCACTTCTCCCACTGCCTCTATGTATGAGGGTGCTCCTATACCCCCTCCTCCCCACACTCCTGCCTCAGTGCCCTAGCATTGCCCAACCCTGGATCATCAAGCCTGTACAGGACTAAGGGCCTTCCCTCCCATTGATGCCAGATAAGGCAGTCCTCTGCTACATATCCAGCTGGAACTTTGGATTCCCCCATGTGTACTATGTGGTTGTTAGTTTAGTGCCTATGAGATCTGGGAGGGTGTGTGTGTGTGCTCTGGTTGGTTGATTTTGTTGTTCTCCTTATGGGTTGCAAACCCCATCTGCTCCTTCAGTTCTTGCCCTAACTTCACAATCTGGGTCCCCTTGCTTAGTCCCATGTTTGGCTGCATGCATAGAATTTCAAGAGACAGCAATACCAAAAGGTACAGTTATGAAGTAGCATCATAATATTTATGTTGTATGGGGGCGGGGAGCATCACCAAAACCTAAGGAACTGCATAAAAGTGTTGCAGCATTAGGAAGGTTGTGAACCATTGCTCTATACTGATACATTGAAACATCTCCTGATTACCCATAATCCTAACTTGATACAAATGTTATCTATCATTGTTATACTGTGTTTAGGGAAAAGCAAAAGGTTGTCCACCTGTGGGAAAAACAAGGAGAGAGAGAGAGAGAGAGAGAGAGAGAGAGAGAGAGAGAGAGAGAGAGAGAGAGAGAGAGAGAGAGAGAGAGAGAGAGCGCAAGAGAGCAATACCAGGCTCCTGTCAGCATCAGATTTCTTTTCTTCTTCTTTTTTTCAATATTTTATTAGATATTTCCTTCATTTACATTTCAAATGCTATCCCGAAAGTTTCCTATACCCTCCCCCCACCCTGCTCCCCTACCCACTCACTCCCAGTGCTTGGCCCTGGCATTCCCCTGTACTGGGGCATATAAAGTTTGCAAGACCAAGGGGCCTCTATTTCCAATGATGGCTGAATAGGCCATCTTCTGCTACATATGCAGCTAGAGACACGAGCTCTGGGGGTACTGGTTAGTTCATATTTTTGTTCCACCTATAGGGTTGCAGACCCCTTCAGCTCCTTGGGTGCTAATAAAAAAAAGCTTAATAAAAAAATAAATAATTGAAAATTTAAAAAAATATCCTTAATCAGAAAAATGCAAATTAAGTTTTTTTCTTTTTTATTGGATATTTTCTTCATTTATATTTCAAATGCTATCCCAAAAGTCCCCTATACTCCCGCCACCCTCCCTGCTCCCCTACCCACTCCCACTTCTTGGCCCTGGCTTTCCCCTGTACTGGGGCATATAAAGTTTGCTAGACCAAGGGTCCTCTTTTCCCAATGATGGCCAACTAGGCCATCTTCTGCTACATATGCAGCTAGAGACATGAGCTCTGGGGGTACTGCTTAGTTCATATTGTTGTATTTAGACTATTGAAGAAATGTGGTGTTTTACATTAACTCCAGCACAGTTTGTAATTCACAGTTCAGTTTCAGGCAATTTTTTACATTTGAGAAAAACATCCAGGCCCAAGAGCTCTCTTCCCCTTCTTCTATGGGGATACAGGAATGACCTCAGATGAAAGGTCATACTGGATTGTCCTGCTGAGTAAAGCTGGTGTTTGCTGGATCACTGACATGGAAGGATCTCACCAGGCCTTTGTCTCTTCCTCCCCTATGTCTGAAATATTCGGCAGAAGCTCAAACAGGGCACAGACCAGGTCAAGATCTCCCTCATACACAACTGTTCAACAGGAGCACTGGGTGTACAAAGCAAATTAACCACCATTGCATCTAATCCTTGTAACCATGGCAATCTTGGGCTGCATTTTCTTCTTTTTTGGTTTGCTATGGGTAATGAGGCCTTTCTTTTGTCTAGCCTCTGGTCCAGCAAGACTGCCTGTTTGGAAGGCTTCAGAGAAGTGCTGAGATACATCAAGATCTGCTGGGCATCCAGCAGGACTCTGACAATGCCAATTTTGGCTGGTCCTGTTGGGTCATCAAGAATTATTTCATGGTGATCAGTCAAGTGAATTTGAAAAACTTTGAGGTATCATCTGTAACATGTCTCATGCTTAGCATCGGAAGGACTAGTCCATCAGCAGAACACCTACCCCAATGAGGCATGTCAATATTCATCTTGAACAGATTATTACAATCAGTGACTGCCTTTGTGCATATTTACTAGTCCTTTCTAAAACAGTTCTATGAAGTAGGTATCAAACATTCAACTATATAAGCCTTTGAAGGTCATTTTTATCCAAACCACTTTATTTATAATACTGAAGATTTTAATTACTCAAAGTGAATATTTTTATATTTCCTGGGATGTATTAGAGAAATAACTGTTGTGTTTCTCATTTGTTTGTTCAACGAGATCATCCATAGAATAGTACATTATAACTGTAGCTAAATTTATGACTATAAAGATAGAACATGGATCCTTTTTTCATTCTGACATTGGGATCCATATAGTTTGACACATTATCCACATCAAAAGCTCATTTTTCTGTGGAGCTCTGGCTGGCTGGGCACTACTTATGAAGCCTAAGCAACATGATACTTGAAGAGCCCCATTCCTGCCTGAAACGTCTAGTGTTACAGGACTGTGAACCACACATAAATACAGAATGCCTTTATGATCAGATAAATAATTAGAGATGATGTTTTATCCATAATAATACATCAATTTTATTCAATAACATCTTAAAGTGGGGAGTCAGTGTATATAGTATATTGACTTAGCAAAACAGCAAGTTAATTACAGTAACAAAAAGATAATGAATATATAATGAAACTTCAAATGAAAACATAGGAAAACCAAAGACCCAAAGAAATCAAAACTCTAACAAAAAACCAAACACAATAATTAAGGTAAACAGCATTCTCTTGCTGCAGATGTTCAGCACAGACCTATAGCCTGTTGCTAGCCTTCTTAAAATAGCGCAAGTTAGATTATATGTTTTAGTGTGCAACTGCCTTGAGAGGAGACATTATTTCAATATATTGAGCCATGGGTTTTCACGAAATCTCTGATTTACAACCCCATTTCTTTGCAATGAAAACTCCCTTGTACTTGGCAATAGAAGAAGTCAGGGACAGGGGCAACATCAAATTGTAAAGTTTATGTCCCTTCTTCAAAAGCTAAAATCCCACATTCTCTCTCTCTCCAAAACAACCAGACAAAATAGGCATCTGTGAACAAAGGCCAACAGGGACATTGGATTGCTTCTTCGCAGTCCCATTAGCTCTCACTTCTCCAGTTTCTACCTTTTTGAGTTCCCAGTTCTAGGCCTGAGTCTGTTGGGGGTTGGAATATGATTCTGTATTCATAAGATACCTAAGACTCAATTGGATGGATAGGGGATGAAAAGGCCTCAGGTCCAGTGAAACCTCAATTTTAATGGATCCATAATTTCAGGAGGGGCTCTATTTGGCATTGACATCAGTGCCTTCTGCCTTCTTGACCTGGGTGTGCTGAGTGCATGGTAAAATGCCACCTAACCTTGCAGGTGTAAGAGTTGAGAAATCATGCAAAGGCTTTCCACATTGATTGTGCTGTCTTTGGCTACCACCTTCAACTATAAAATATCACTACAACAAGGTTCAAAGGTGTTTGGGGAGATTGTGGAGTAGTCAGAAGTTCACTCTGCCTCTCAGGTAGTTGGATGAATAGTCTTTATGGAGAACTGGAGAACATGGCTAATGAAAAAGAAATAGTTATTGTTTGGCTAGCTGATGATCTCTGAGCCTGGAAAGCAATGGGGCAGGCAGACCAATCAAATAGTATAGGGATGAATCCCTGCCTGTATTGGGTACAATAGGCCCAAAGTAAGGAGGAGGCCCATCCACCTTTCCCTGAACTCTACTGAGAGTTTTGTAGTGTTTCCGTTAAGGAACTCTTCTTTATTTGCATGAGACCAGAACTCTGAGGTCTGCATGCACCATGAAGGTTCCCATCTATTCATAAATCATTCAGTGTTTATTGACAGCTTTTGGCTATGAATGCTCTGCTATAGTTTGACACAATTCAAGGAGAGTGGTGTAATTGTTGGTCTAGTACCTGGAAGAGCTTTTCAGCTACTCTTTGAGAAGTTTCAGACTAGTGGATAAAGTTTCTACCCATCCATAGAAGGTATCATTAACAACAAAATATGGACTCTTATCCTCCGCCAGCAGGCCACATATCAGTGAAGTCAGTTTCCCACAATTGACCATAGTTTGGCCCCTCATATGTGCCCACTTCTGGCAGAAGTATCTGTCCTTACATGTATTTTACTATAAAGCTGACATATTGCTTAGAGGAACTGAGCTTGGCTGTTAAGTCCAGTTATACCATACCTTGTTATGAGCAACTTAGAAAGTAGTGTGGATGCTAGTCAGGTAGTCTGGTGAAGGTTTGTTTCCAGAAACCTTCCAATATTTCCTGGCAGAGTGATCCTTCCCTCTGGTGTCCACCACCAACATTTGGTTTCAGCTACCCTTTGGATATTTTTGCATCCCCTATTTCCCTTTGTTTAGACAATAGAGTCTCAGGCAGCAGTGGGTCACAGTATGTCATCAGAATGTCAGTAGACCACTGTTCTTCAGGACAATTTTTGGGAACCAACTCAGTACCCTGATTACTTGTGACCTCAAGGGAGTCATTAAGTTGATGTCCTTACCCTTGAAATCAAGAAACGCATGGAGGAAGTCAAAGAGTTTCCAGGAGAGACAAGTATTCCTCTTTGTTTTTAATGTTCTTTCTGCCAGAAGTGATGAGCCCTCCTTCTCCATAGATCATAATATTCACATGTGCAGTAACTAAAGCATAGTGACATTCCTGGTAAGTGATGACAGGTCTTTTTTTTTTTTAACCATAGAGTTGTTCTTTTTGAATTGGGGCCAAATCATTCCAGTTGCAATATCTGCTGAAGCCCGTGTACCTGGTTTCATGTTTAATTAAGATGTTCCCATCCATGTAGAACATTCCCTCAGAATCTTTCATGGGATGTGGGGGTGTCCATTAGGTCTAGACAGATCGTATCTTCATGTTTGTTTCCTCATACATTAATTGATGGGCTTCTGTGGGTCATCCTCTGTCAAGATGTTAGCAGAATTGATGACAGTGTGTGTTTCAAAGCAGACTCCAGGATGGTCCAAGAGTAGGACTTTCACCCATGCCTTGAACAGCCAGGGTTGTGGTGTTGCTTTGAGAAGAACCTTAACTGCATGGGCCGATATAAGTATAAGATGCTGACCCAGAGATAATTTCACTGCTTCTTTCACTAGAATAGTGGTAGCCATCATAGCTCTTAGACAAGAGGACCAGCCTGAGGATAAAGGATTCAATATCTGGAGAGGTCTATTATACTATGACTCCATGATCCTAAATATGTAGTTTCACACCATTTGCATATTGAATCATTCCTGCATTCCTTGCATAATACCTAGTAGATCATCATGAATGATCATTTTGATGTGTTCTTAGATTTGGTTTTTGAGAATTTTACTGAGTATTTTTTTTGTGCATGCACGTGCATGTGCGCATGTGTGTGTATGTGTGTGTGTGTGTGTGTGCATGTGTGTGTGTGTTTAGTATTAGAATACATTTGAACCTATCAATACAGTTGAATATTGATAATTTGGGTATTAAATCTCTCTGGGCTTCTAGAAATTCCTCCAGACAAATGTTAATGTATGGATTTCTTTTTTTTTTTAATATTTATTTTTTATTAGGTATTTTCCTCGTTTACATTTTCAATGCTATCCCAAAGGTCCCCCATACCCACCCCCCAATCCCCTACCCACCCACTCCCCCTTTTTGGCCCTGGCGTTCCCCTGTACTGGGGCATATAAAGTTTGCAAGTCCAATGGGCCTCTCTTTGCAGTGATGGCCGACTAGGCCATCTTTTGATATATATGCAGCTAAAGACAAGAGCTCCTGGGTACTGGTTAGTTCATATTGTTGTTCCACCTATAGGGTTGCAGTTCCCTTTAGCTCCTTGGGTAATTTCTCTAGCTCCTCCATTGGGGGCCGTGTGACCCATCCAATAGCTGACTGTGATCATCCACTTCTGTGTTTGCTAGGCCCCGGCATAGTCTCACAAGAGATTGCTATATCTGGGTCCTTTCAGCAAAATCTTGCTAGTGTATGCAATGGTGTCAGCACTTGGAAGCTGATTATGGGATGGATCCCTGCATATGGCAATCACTAGATGGTCCATCCTTTCGTCACAGCTCCAAATTTTGTCTCTGTAACTCCTTCCATGGGTGTTTTGTTCCCATTTCTAAGAAAGGGTAAAGTGTCCACACTTTGGTCTTCGTTCTTCTTGAATTTCATGCGTTTGGCAAGTTGTATCTTATATCTTGGGTATCCTAAGTTTCTGGGCTAATATCCACTTATCAGTGAGTACATATTGTGCGAGTTCCTTTGTGATCGGGTTACTTCACTCAGGATGATACCCATTACTGAGTATTTTTGCATCAATATTTGTTATGGTTTGTATATGCTCACTCCACTGAGTAGCACTTTTAGAAGGTCTGGCACTATTGGAGTGCATTTGTCTCTTTTGGTGTGGGCAACAATCTGGAAATTAGTTGTCCATTATCAGCCTTCAGATGAAGATGTAGGCCTCTCAGATTCTCCTGTACCATGCCTTCCTGGATGCTGCCATGTTCCCACCTTGCTGATTCTGGACTGAACCTCTGAACCTTTACACCGTCCCCATTAAAAGGGAAGGGGAAGCTTCAGTGCAGCCAGATTTGGATGAGCCTCAAGTACCTCCTGGTACAAGTAGGCATGGAGTTTGTTCAGCTGAGTTATGTCTGCAGGAGTCAGGGTGTTGTTCACAGTCATATCTACAATCCAAGCTCTGGAGAACCTACTGTCTGTGAGGGTTAGAAGCTCCTGTAGGAAGAAACTCACACAATATGTATTCACTGATAAGTGGATATTAGCCCCAAACCTAGGATACCCAAGATATAAGATATAATTTGCTAAACACATGAAACTCAAGAAGAATGAAGACTGAAGTGTGGACACTATGCCCCTCCTTAGATTTGGGAACAAAACACCCATGGAAGGAGTTACAGAGACAAAGTTTGGAGCTGAGATGAAAGGATGGACCATGTAGAGACTGCCATATCCAGGGATCTACCCCATAATCAGCATCCAAACGCTGACACCATTGCATACACTAGCAAGATTTTATTGAAAGGACCCAGATGTAGCTGTCTCTTGTGAGAGTATGCCGGGGCCTAACAAACACAGAAGTGGATGCTCACAGTCAGCTAATGGATGGATCATAGGGCTCCCAATGGAGGAGCTAGAGAAAGTAGCCAAGGAGCTAAAGGGATCTGCAACCCTATAGGTGGAACAACATTATGAACTAACCAATACCCCGGAGCTCTTGACTCTAGCTGCATATATATCAAAAGATGGCCTAGTCGGCCATCACTGGAAAGAGAGGCCCATTGGACTTGCAAACTTTATATGCCCCAGTACAGGGGAACACCAGGGCCAAAAAGGGGGAGTGGGTGGGCAGGGGAGTGGGGGTGGGTGGATATGGGGGACTTTTGGTATAGCATTGGAAATGTAAATGAGTTAAATACCTAATAAAAAATGGAAAAAAAAAAAAAAGAAGCTCCTGTAGGTATCTGGTGATGCAGAGTTAGAAACAGCTCTGCGAAGTACTCAGCCTGATACACAGAGACATAAGAGGAGACACAGCTCATACACAGGACTTAAGGGAAAGGCAAACTATCCAGAATCTGAGTACCTGTACTGGCTAGTTTTGTGTCAACTTGACACAGCTGGAGTTACCACAGAGAAAGGAGCTTCGGTTGAGGAATGCCTCCATGAGATACAACTGTAAGGCATTTTCTCAATTAGTGACCAAGGGGGAAAGGCCCCTTGTGGGTGGGACCATCTCTGGGCTGGTAGTCTTGGGTTCTATAAGAGAGCAGGCTGAGCAAGCCAGGGGAGGCAAGCCAGTAAAGAACATCCCTCCATGGCCTCTGCATCAGCTCCTGCTTTCTGACCTGCTTGAGTTCCAGTCCTGCATCCTTTGGTGACCAACAGCAGTATGGAAATGTAAGCCGAATAAACCCTTTCCTCTCCAACTTGCTTCTTGGTCATGATGTTTGTGCAGGAATAGAAACCCTGACTAAGACAAATTGGTACCAGGAGTGGGGTATTCCTGTGACAATTTGACCATGTTTTGGGGAGGACTGTGGAAGGACTTTGGAACTTTGGGCTTGAAGATCCATCCGTTGTTAAGAGCTCTGTCGGATGTCGTGTAGGAGCTTGGAAGATAATGTTGAGAACACTGCAGAAGATGGAGCTCTGGTTTGTGAAATTTCAGAGGGAAAATTAAAGACTCTTTTCAGGGCCATTGCTGTTTTGATTGTGAAGATTCTGTAGTTCTGGTTAGCTGCGGCTGAAGAATCAGCTGTGATTAACAAGATACCAGAACTACCAAAGCAAAAACTTTGCATTACTGGGACTATTGATGCTGGTTAGCTGGAGCTAAGAAATTAGCGGTGATTAAGAAGAGACCAGCATCATTGAGGTGACATCTTCTGGGAAGTGTTTTCTGAAAGCACAAAGAGGCTGTGTTCCAGAGATGGCCAAGGTTGTACTCCTGCTGCAGCGGGACTTGGTAATATGTAAGGGTCACCCAGGTGGTACTGGTTTTGAAGGCATGAAGGGGTCACACAAAGCAGCTGAGGCTTGGCACTGTGAGAGGCCATGAAAGGCCATTGGTGAAGGTGCAGCCTCAGTTGCAATTGAAGGCCCAGGACTGAAGGGGTCATGCAGTGTTTTGGAGATGCCAGTACCATGAGATGACCACCAAGAGCAGCAGCAGCAGTGGAGTACAGGCATCTGGAGCCTAGAGGATGACGTGTGTGCTACAAAGGGCCTGGCTGGAGAAGTGACCCAAGCCCTTGGAGGAGCCCAGAAGATCGTGAGTTGGATCCCAGACATTGGACGGTTAGAGATTGACTTTTGCTTTTGATTGTGACTGTGCCCTGATATTTTCCCTCTTGAAGGAAGAAACTGTTTTAGTGGAGCCCACAGTTAAGAGACTTTTAATTGTAAAAAGACTTTGGATTTTAAAAGAGATGGACATTTTAAAGAGTTTGAAATTTTAAGAATATGTAAAGACTGTGGGACTTTTAAAGTTATTTAGATATTGGGGATGAATAAGATTGTAAGGGTTGAGGCTTACTAGTGATGTGTTTGTGTGTCAAGTTGACAAGGAGTCAATTGTACTGGCTAGTTTTGTGTCAACTTGACACAGCTGGGGTTACCACAGAGAAAGGAGCTTCAGTTGAGGAAATGCCTCCATGAGATCCAACTGTAAGGCATTTTCTCAATTAGTGACCAAGGGGGAAAGGCCCCTTGTGGGTGGGACCATCTCTGGGCTGGTAGTCTTGGGTTCTATAAGAGAGCAAGCCGAGCAAGCCAGATGAGGCAAGCCAGTAAAGAACATCCCTCCATGGCCTCTGCATCAGCTCCTGCTTTCTGACCTGCTTGAGTTCCAGTCCTGCATCCTTTGGTGACCAACAGCAGTATGGAAATGTAAGCCGAATAAACCCTTTCCTCCCCAACTTGCTTCTTGGTCATGATGTTTGTGCAGGAATAGAAACCCTGACTAAGACAGTACCCAAGGCTGTTTCTTCAGATTAGACAAGACAACAGAAAAAGAAAAAAAAAAAAAAAAAGGAGAAGAACCCGTAAGAGCCAATGGGGAGAATGTGGCCAGGTGCTCCTGGTGGGCATGAACTCTGCTGAGATTTCACACCAAATTTCAATGTGGATTATGAAAGTAGAAAATGTTCACTTTGCTTTATTACATATACCCTGTTAGGGCTGATAATCCATGCACGGAGGCTGAGAAAGGGCTAAGATTTCCACCATTCTTGAAAGAAGGTCCCCGGAAGGTGGAGATTAACAATGAGCTGAGCAAACAGGGTCCTTGAAATGTTAGGAGAACTGCTTCAGGTGGCAGATTTTGGCAGTGGCAGAGTCAACCAGGAACCAGGAGTTTCTTAAGTATACCTGTTTGTTTTCATGGTTCATTTCACCATAAGCAGAACAAATTTCAGGGCCAGCTCTGTGTACACAGGAAAATCCAAAAGGTAATATTGATTTGTGTGTCAGAAACCACAGTAACTGTGTAGGCAGTTATATGACAAATTGAACTGAGTGTCTCATCAAGCCTGGTACAAGTCTTCAATCTATTGTTACTTGTTGTGTGATTTTTTCAGGTGCTTCTCAGCCATTCAGTATTCCTCAGTTGAGAATTCTATGTTTAGCTCTGTACCCCATTTTTTAATGGGGTTATTTGAATTTCTGGAGTCCAGCTTCTTGAGCTCTTTGTATATATTGGATATTATTCCCCTATCAGATTTAGGATTGGTAAAGATCCTTTCCCAATCTGTTGGTGGCCTTTTTGTGTTATTGACAGTGTCTTTTGCCTTACAGAAGCTTTGCAATTTTATGAGGTCCCATTTGTCAATTCTTGATCTTACAGCACAAGCCATTGCTATTTTGTTTAAGAATTTTTCCTCTGTGCCCATATCTTTGAGGATATTCGCCACTTTCTCCTCTATACATTTCAGTGTCTCTGGTTTTATGTGGAGTTCTTTGATCCACTTAGACTTGAGCCTTGTACAAGGAGATAGGAATGGTTCAACTCACATTCTTTCTTCTACATGATATCCGTCAGTTGTGCCAGCACCATGGTGGTGCCTCCTAGCATAATATTTCATTCTACAGCTTAGATAAACTCTGTGGAGGGGGCAGTGGCACCAATGAGGATTTTTGGGACAGGAGCATGCCTGCAGAGTGGTGCTCAACATGAGGACATTGGAGCAGCATTAATGCAACTCCTCACCATTGTCACTGAGGAAGTGGGCTAGCACAAAGTTGCCTACCATATTTATGGGCTGAGAAAGAAATTAGGGAAATAACACCCTTCACAATAGTCACACATAATATCAAATATCTTGCTGTAACTGTAATCAAGCAAGTGTAAGACCTAAAATGACAAGAATTTCAACACCTGGAAGACAGAAATTGAAGAAGATATCACAAGATGGAATGATCTCTTATGCCCATGGATTGCTAGGATTAACATGGTAAAAATGGCCATTATGCCAAAAGCAATCTACAGACCCAGTGCAACATCCATTAAATTTTCAACACAATTCCTTACAGACTTTGATTGGTCAATACACAACTTCATATTGAAAGCCAAAAAAAAATATATATATATATATATATAAAACCCAATAGATCTAAAACAATCCCAAACAATAGAGAAATTTCTGGAGGTTTCATCATCCATGATTTTAAGCTTTACTATAGAGCAATAGTATCAAAACCCTGTGGTACTGGCACAAAAACAGACAGGTCAATCAATGGAATTGAGTTGAAGACCCAGAATCAAATTCTTGATGATAGCTTGATTTTTGACAAAGAAGACAAAACAGTGCAATTGGGGAAAAAGAAAACATCTTCAACAGATGGCTCTGGTTTAATTGAGTGTGCATGTCAAAGAATGAAGATAGAATGAAGATATTTATTATTCTGCAGAAAACAAAAGTCTAAGTGGATCAAAGACCTCAACATAAAACCTGATACACTAAATCCAATAGAAGAGAAAGGGAGGAATAACCTTGAACACATTGGCACAGGAGACAGCTTTCTGTACAGAACGCCAACAACTCTGACACTTATAGCAATGATTAATAACTGGAATTCATGAACCTGAGAAGCGTCTCTTAGGCACAGAACACAACAAAAGGACAAAACTGCAGTCTAGAGAATGGGAAAAGATCTTCACCAACTGCTCTCCTGTCAGAGGAAGATATTAGCATATGGCAGTACAGGTGACCTGGACCAGCTGTGCATCATTCAGGCAAGTCATCCTCACTAAATCAGGCGCTGAGATCTAGTGAGGCTTCAACAGGACTCAGGAATTAGTGTGACTTTCATCACAATGTATGGTTGCTTTTAGGTTATCAGGGGTAGACAATAGAACAAAACAATAGCAAAATGAAACAACAATGAAACAACATCTACAACAGTTATCCAGGTACATATAGAAAACCTTTTAGAGCATTTTGGACCTCATGATGGTTGCACCTCAGTTACAAGTTCCCTATGGCCATAGCCCCTAACCATGTGTTTCATGTGATGGTCTGATGCTCGCCTACTTGTTTTCTATAGATTCTAGATTCTGGGCAACAAAAGTAAAATAGCAAATGTGCGGAATCTCTCACATGGAACACACAGTAATATAATTACATGCGTGCATCAAATGGAGAGTTCCCAGTGTAAGTGAGGAGTGGGAAACCTTAGCTGCTGTGAGATAAGATCTGACACCCCCACCTACATGAAAGTCAGAGGACAATTTATGGAGTTTTTTCTCACCTATCATGTGGGTCACAGGGAAGGAACTCAGGTCTCTATGCTTGGTGGCATTAACTTTACCCACTGAGGCATCTCATCAGCCAGTCACCACAGAAACAGAATTTATAAGCTATGTATATTTATATTCTGGTTTATACCCCAAGTATGAAAACTTACCCCATTGAGTATATCTACTCAATTAAGGGCAATAAATGGATTCTGGGAGGGATCTATGAGGAAGGTGGCAGACTTTAAAAGCCTCCATGGAGCCTCACAGTTTATTGTTTCTAACACATCTGGGTGAGATCGGGTAATTTTTCTTTCTCTTTGACTTCCCATGTGCTATGATTGAACCTAGTACAAATCCATGCTCCCTGAGTTACATTCCAGGCCTGTAACTTCAGTCATCTGCTACAACAGCTAAAAGGCAAGTGGCATTTTGTGACTCCATAGTCAGTTTGTCTGCTACAAGATTGGTCCTTTAGAGTGAAAGACAGAATGCTTTCAAGCCTAGGAATATCTATCTGAAAGAGAAAAGGAAGTGTCTCAGTCCACTCTGCATACTCGGGACAGTTTAGTCATTTAAAGACTGATGTCAAGCTGTTATCTACCTGCACAAATGGCGGTAGTAGAAGCCAGGTTAATCTACCTGACTGGTAGCATTTACCAAAACAGCCAAGGACTATTCTGGGGACCTACAAGTAAGTCCCATGCTTTTTCCACAGGACGGAAAGATGGACAAGAAGACCAGTATCACATGGTGGTGTTTGGGTTTCTGTGTGTTTACAGGTGTCCCTTTGTGTGTCAGAGTCAGCTTAGAATGAGAAGGCAACCAAAGACAGAGAGTAACCTAACCCCTTCCCCTATCCTCAGGCTTTTGCTTAAAAGCCCTGGTTTAACAGCACCAGTTTGGGGAACCAGGGGATTAATTCCTTCATACATTAAGTCTCTGACTCACTGTTAGTCTCAGAAATCAGATCTGTTCCAGGAGATCTTCACAAGAATGAAACATCCACTAGTAGAAATATTTCTTCAATATACTCTGAGATCTACTGTGATTGAATATCCACATCAACTATCACTCTCCCTTCCTAGTATTGCACAGACATGATCTCCAACATAGGCATGTGATCTCTGCTTCAGACTCCTTTGATTCAAGATAGTTTGAAGCTTCATCCCAACACATGTTAGCTGGCCTTAAATGGTTATTCCTTCCTCCACATCTAACCCTAGCAGGAACTTCTCAATTCTGCATTTCATCAATACAGCATTTCATGCCTAATCTGCATGGTTATCCTAGATGAGAGGTGACAGATCTGCTCCAACCTTGAAAATAAGTGATTCTAGGGCATTATCTTTTACCCAAGAGTGCACTGCATGGGTCCCTGGTAACCTAGGAAAATTAGCATGCCATCTTCATGCACCTGAACCTATAGGTATCCAGAAACTTCTATGTTTGGTTTTGAATGATCTCGTTCAATTAAAAACCACACAATCTGGAAGGACAAAGATCAAATGCAGGGTAGGGACTGGAGAGAAGGCTCGTCCATTAAGAGCATTTGTCTATCATCCAGAGGTCCCAGAGGGCACGTAACAATCCCTTTACTCTGGCTCTAGGTTGAATACTATGTCCTCTTCCGCCCTTGGGAGGAATTGCATGTATGTGTTGCACAGACAACCAGCAGGCAAATCATTCATAGAAATAAAAGAAATAAATAGCAATGCTCCAAATCCATCCAACTAATCAAAACCCCAAAATGCTCCAAATGTACAGTCACACTAATATTACCTAGAAATAAAGCCAACAGTTTCAATATGGGCAGCTGGGAAGTCTTTATCCGGGAAGTCGTGTCTGCTTTGCAATTATCACTGAGGCTGATAACTCTGGACGTCCTGATTTCTTGTATACACGCTGAATGAAATATTTACAGAGAGGCTTTAGAGCTATGCCGTTGTGGCGCACACTAATTCAGTCTGCATGACAATTTCAAGAACATGTGAATGCAGAATAACATATTTTAGGGTTATCAAAATATATGATTTAAAGGACTCGGTATAGATACATTTTCTATCACGAAGTGCTTATCAATAGAGTAAGCCATGATGTCCATGCCCCCCAAAACTTACCCCTGTATATCACTGGCTGGATGGGAGTTCATGATGTAGCCCATTGTGCCTGGGGCTTACAGAAAACCATCTCTGCCTCTGAATTTGGGGGCTACAGGAGTGTGACACCATACCTGGTTAAAAACACTGGGCTTAAGAGCAAAGGCTTGTAACTTGGATTTTTTAATTCATATAAATACAGCCATTTTATTCAATAGGGGCTTAAAAGGGGCCCCAAATTTAGCCCGATCAGTATACACCATGTATAGAGCCACAGCTAAATATCAAAATAATGACCGGAACAAAAGAAAGAGAAAATAAATATGAAAACCTCAAACCAATGGAACCAAAAGGCCTAAAACCCTAAAGCAAACAAAACCCAAATCAAAAAGCAAACAAACAAAAAAATCAAGTTAAGCAGTATTTCCTTGCTGCAAGTTTAGCAGCACTGAACTACACCATATGGCCAGCCTTGAAGACAGGGAAGAAAGGAATTTTCAGATGTAATAGGCTATCAAGGCAAGCATTGCAGTGTCTCTTTGAGAGCTTTTTTTTTTTTTTTTAATTTTTTTTTAATGTTTTTTTTTTTTTTTGCTTGTTTGTTTGTTTGTTTGGTTTTTGGTTTTTCGAGACAGGGTTTCTCTGTATGGTCTTGGCTGTCCTGGAACTCACTTTGTAGACCAGGCTGGCCTCGAACTCAGAAATCCGCCTGTCTCTGCCTCCCAAGTGCTGGGATTAAAGGCGTGCGCCACCACGCCCGGCAAGAGCTTTATAAGTTAACTTTTTCCAGGGCCAAGGATGAGACATGTTATAAGATTTGTTCAAAAATCTTTTACTTAACTTAACTTACCTTCATTAAATATTCTCAGTGGCCGGTCAGGACAAGTATTGATTTAGTCTTGGACTTTTTCTCCTCAACCCTGAGCAGCTCTGGATGTGCTTCTGCCTTCTCTGAAGCCCTGCCTGGCGCAACCTCAGCAAGAGGGGAATCCCACACACCTCTGGGTTGAAACATACTTCCCCTACCTACCTGGAACCTCATCTTACCTTTGCTTAAATCTTTCTTCTTCTTTTTAAAAATTTCTTAGGTATTTTCTTCATGTACATTTCTAATGCTATCCCAAAAGTCCCTCATACCCCCCACTCCCCTACCTACCCACTCCCACTTCTTGGCCCTGGCATTGCCCTGTACTGAGGCATATAAAGTTTGCAAGACCAATGGGCCTCTCTTTCCAATGATGGCCAAATAGGCCATCTTCTGATACATATGCAGCTAGAGACAAGAGCTCCGGGGTACTGGTTAGTTCATAATGTTGTTCCATCTGTAGGGTTGCAGACCCCTTTAGCTCCTTGGGTACTTTCTCTAGCTCCTCCATTGGGGGCCCTGTGATCCATCCAATAGCTGACTGTGAGCATCCACTTCTGTGTTTGCCAGGCACCGGCATAGCCTCACAAGAGACAGCTATATCTGGGTCCTTTCAGCAAAATCTTGCTAGTGTATGTAATGGTGTCAGCGTTTGGAGGCTGATTATGGGTTGGATCCCCGGATATGGCAGTCTCTAGATGATCCATCCTTTCGTCTCAGCTCCAAACGTTGTCTCTGTAACTCCTTCCATGGGTGTTTTGTTCCCAATTCTAAGAAGATGCAAAGTGTCCACACTTTGATCTTTGTTCTTCTTGAATTTCATGTGTTTTACAAATTGTATCTTTTATCTTGGGTATTCTAAGTTTCTGGGCTAATATCCACTTATCAGTGAGTACATCATGTGAGTTCTTTTGTGATTGGGTTACCTCACTCAGGATGATGGCCTCCATGCTTAAATCTTTCTATTCCCAATGAGACAAACATCTTTTTGATGTACATCAATAATTTTGTAGCATAATAAATATAACATAATAATATAGAATACAATTTCTAGCAGCCTAAGTGTTCTTGATTCTTTGTCCTGGAAGCCTGTAGCTCCCCTCCCCCTTTTTCTGATGTGTACTACACACAGCAGCACAGACCTGAATATGGTATTGCTCCCTTGGCTCTGGAATGGCTGTGAACCTAATGAACTTAAAGCTTTGTTCATTCCTAAGTCTAAGCTTTTTACATTAGCTGCAAATAGTGAATTTTTCTTAGGTTTTTAGCTTTAAAGCATGATAGAAGTTCTTATTTTCCCCACACAGTTATGTCTAATATAATGTCCTTGTCCAACCTTACAGTAGTGAGTAAAGGAATAACTGCAGCAGTAGAATTTTCTGAAATGCTCTTTTGCAGAAAGATTAACAATTACATGTTTTCAGATTATCCCTCTGAAACTCTAATATGTCATCATTTATCAAAGGCTTTATTAAGAAAGGAGTAGGAATCCTAAGTTCTGTCTATGACACTGGGCTTAACCTAATTGTGGATGATACCCTTCATATCCTAGATAAATCTTTCATGCCACACACAATGGTATGTAGAAGAGGCCACAGTAACTCATGCTCCCTAAGTTTAGGAGCACACATCTTCAAAGATAGCATAACCTCTCTTTTACACACTTTGGTAGCATACCACATCACCCCCAAATTATACCATTTGCAGCATCCCTGTGGTTCAGATTAACCACATATTGTCTATCATTATCTTCTCCTTTGGGATTCAGGGCTGAACAGTAAATAATTTATGGAGTCCTTATGTTCTGTTTTCCACCAAGTTGCATCAAGTGTTGATTGTTCTGAGAATTTAAATTTGTCTTTGACACTTATATTTTGGCTATCTGAGTCTTATGTACAGACCTCATCAGCTATAGGTACAACAGTGGTGGCAAGTTCTGGCCATGTGCCCTGAAGGTCATGTTTGTTGTTGTTATCCAGTTGTACTGTCACATGACTCACAAGTGACTCCCATATATGATTCCTTTATACTTAGCTGGATCTCATCAGATTCTCTGGGGCTGGGAGGCAACATCTTTGCCCTGAATATAGTTCATCATGCTGCCTCTGGATACCTTTCGAATGGTGCCTTCTGTACACATGCCTTTAAGATGATTTCAAATTATTTAACAGTACGCAATACAGTTCTTGAGCTTCAGGAAGTTACCTTAAATTTCACAGCCAATTGATTGTTAGTCTGCACAAGGTTTGTCATTGTGTGGTAATTCATTGAGTACACTTTATGGGCCTAAGGGATGTTTTTTGATAATTTATCACTCTCTTCTGGCATAATATAGAAAGCTCTTGATAGTTGCTCAGTGAAGAAAAATTAAGTCCACAGCAGGTTAACCCTATAATATGTTGGTCACTATGTGATTCTTTCAGCCAGTTCTTTCTTACCCGTGTGCTTATTCAAGACCCAACAAATTCACAGGCTGCATCCTCTGGCCAAAGTCATCAAATGTGACTCAGAAGTCTTCTGTAAATCCGTTGCTGGAACAGTCAATGCCAATGACTCTGACTTTCAAATCCAAGTGGTGGGTAAACTGAGGCAGGCAGGCATTGGGGGGCCATTGCTTAGAGTTGCTGACTGGGGTAGCTTCAGATACCTACAGGCTCTGCTGCCAGTGATTAAAGAAGTTACTCAACAGACTTTTTTTTATTACATATTTTCTTTATTTAGGTTTCAAATGCTATCTTGAAAGTTCTCTATAACCCCCACCCCCCACTCCCTCCACAGAAAGCCTTGTAGATGATACCCTAAATGAACACTTGAAGGAGACACAGATGAGTGCCTGGATAAGTTGGTGGACTGTTACATTGGATTGTCTATATGTATGGTTAGCCATGAGGGCAATCTGCCTCTGATACACCTGCTGCTGCTTTGATGTGGGATGTATGTTCTTGCTGGTCTCATCACAGAACCTCTTTTCTTCACCATAGGATGCTTCCTGGTCAGCCTGCTCTACCAGCAGCTTTCTGTTCTCATTCAGCAGCATCCTTACTTTTTCCTTCAATTGATTGCATTCTTTCAGGAGGTGGGTATGCCTGATGCTGAACCACAACAACAACAACATCAACAAAAAAATGGTGATTCCCAGCTAGCTTCCATTTGCCTGTAACTCCTCCAAGTACTATGATCCCTGCAAGGGCCCTGATTCCCACATAGCCCGAGACTAGAGTCCACTGTATACCCATCAGTACCAAATAGAGGCGGGTCAAATCCAGAGACCAGCCACATGCCACAAGAATCAAAGGACTTCTGAAAACCCTGACACTAAGAGTATCCCATGTACATCACTGAAGAGGAAATGTTCCCCATGGGTGCTTATATGTCTCTGATACCAGAAAACCATCAGTAGGGAGAGGGCAAATCCCCACTGAGGGAGGAGAGAAGACCCAAAAGGTATAAACTCTTTCCATTTTTGTCATAGATCCTGATCTTTTAATCTGCTGTCAGAACACTAGAGGTCAGGGTTGCTTGAAATTCCCAGCATGGTGGAAATGGTTTCTATACAGAGGATCCTGAATTTGGAAGAATAAAGGCTGAGGGTCTTGGACAATCTTCACACTTAGGAAAACTGAGTCCAAGAGGTACAAATCCAGGACCCTTGCCTCAAGGGAGGTCTCCTATTAAGAAACAGATAGTATAGAACTAGAGCTCTTACTTTTGTTCAAAGTCCTAGAAGGCCACAAGCATTCCCTGCCTAGTGCTGGGTCTCAGCTGTGTCTGGGACTCACCTGTAGGAATCATTATCTTCTATGAATTCCTTGTACTTCTCAATGGTATCACTTATTGACTGGGTCATTTTTTCCATATCCGACATTGTCTTCTCATCTTGTGATTTAATGATGGTGAATTCAATGTTCATCCTGTGGTAGAGCATGGCCCAAAGAGCAAATAATCCTCTGAACTAAGCAATCAAGTATCATGTGCAAAAAGGCTACCCAAGGAAATTGTATGCCACATCCTTGCTCCTTCCAACTGGGTCCTATCGGTACTGATTAAACTTATTATCTTGGGCAGAGGGCAGCAGAGCCAGGGGACCAAATGGAGATAGTTGACCTTCAAGAACTCTTAGGTGAGCCTGAAGGAATACACTAGTTCTGTGAAATGTTTCTACTAGACTGTGCTACAGGCGTTGGTCCTTAGTTTTAAGGCTTTTTTCCTCTTAGTTTTAAGGCAGGAATAATCCTTTGTTCCTATTGCTACATGAATTCTCAGAGGACATAACTAGTATTTACAAGGAAAAGGCTTTATAATACTTCCTACCCCAGGAGATTCCTATGTGACACCAAGGTAAACACAGGGAACAAAGTACCCTGATGATCAATTTGGGCCTCTAAGGGCTCAACACTATCATGCCCTACAAACTTTGCATCACATAAATCCTCAGACCTCATCAAAGTTTCCAGAACCCCAGATCCTTAACAAAACACATATAACTACCTTCACACACACAATCAAAATTAAAATGCCAAATAAATCCAGGTAGATTCCATAGTCTCAGAGTACAATGAACAAAATTAGAGTAAAGCAGTAATGGCCTGCAGACATTGCATTCTTACACAGTAAGGCAGCAGTTGTGACCAGGTCCTTCCAGCTATTGACAGAACCAATCAGACTCAAAGCACCTCAAGGTGAAGCACAAAAGAGGATGACCATTTAACACACAGCATCTAGACTATCCAACAATTAAACACCTGTCAAGACTTCTTATAATGAATGTGAGAGATGACACACTCCATTATGAGAGAAAATGTGGGTTTACAGAGAGGACACAATACAGTCAACAAGATACTGGGCATAATTTTACCTGTAGTTCAAATCAGTATTCATGTCAGTGTCCAAGATTCGACAAAGTTCTTCCCTCTCAGCATTGATCTTCCTGATATAAAGTTTCATATCTTCTACTTTATTCACATTCTTCATATGATTAGTGATGTTGCAATTTTGGGATGATGTTTTCCCAGCAGACACTGAAGATAGATAAACACGAACGTATTTGCATAGTTGATGACCCAGGGGCAGGGGATACCATTCTGAGTCCCAAAGACAAGGTTGAGGAAGAGAAAAGCTAGACAGGGTGAATCACTAAAAAAGCAGAAAGGCTATATTTGAGCTGGTCTGCTAAGCTATATTCTTCTTCCCAACCACCACTGTTGGTCACAACTAACACACACTCTTTATTACATCCCCCCTTGCACTGAAATCCATAAGCAGCCTCAGACATAAAGATTTGGGGAACATTGTCAGCTCATGTCAGATGTTATGCCAAAAAAACCCGAAGTTCATAGTGCTTAGCACCAACACCTAATCATGTGTGTTCAAACTCAAAGTGTCTGAGACCTCAACACATGACCAGGATAGAATCCTTTTCTGTTCTCTGCATCAGAGACTCATGAATCCTACAATAATCTAGAAGCTGAAGTGCTTCAACTCCCTACCAATAAGGGACACATTGTTATTCTCATAGTGCCTTCTCAGGGCATTCTTTGACACTCTAGATGAAATTAAATAGCTCCTAGAAAAGGAGCTGCAGGCTTGTCAATTCCTGGCTTTGTCAAATGAATTGTCAGAAATAATAGACTCTTGGTCTGTCATTAAGAAAGTCCAAGGCTCCAGCTTGTAAGACCTACACAGGGAAGGCACAGAGCTCAAACCTACCTGTTCCAGGATTTCCCCCAACTCTGCCCAGGACTCATTGTGCCTTCCCCAGAATGTTTTCATTCTTCCTTTTTTACAAGAAAGGATGCCAGATTCCTTCTACCTTGGTCTGGTCTCTCCTTGATTGCCATTCTCCTTGTGAAATAGCCTGAGCAGCCGGGAAAAAATGCCTGATTGAGAACCCAAAAGGCACTGAATGAATATCCCACAAGCAGTTGTTGTAACCAAAACACAGGTGACATCACAGAAGATTCTAGTTCTCTCCTAGATACACGAGATGGTCCAAGGAAGGCCTTACTGATGATGTCACTGGGAAAGGCTAAGGCCTATTTGATATCTAGTTCTCCTCAAATTGACCAGTTTCTGTTGTGCATTTCCTGGAGCATCTCCTGTGACTTGGGAAATACCGTATGGCAACCTTTCCTCCCAATGTTAGAGATTTCTCATCTGCGTCATTAGAAGACAAATGCTTTCGATGGGAAGCATTGATTAGGACCCTGACATGCATAAGAGATTTTTGTTAGCATCCAAATCTCTAGGGATGGTGAATGTAAGAAATATTTCTCAATAATAAATATATACCTGAGTAAATTCATGTGACATACAGTCTAATTCCTCAGGTTTTCCCTGTTTCACAAAGGCCAATATCTTTCTCCTATACCTTTAATTGTATAAAACCTGTATAATATTTTCTTATTGTGCATATCTTGATAGTGGGCATTGTTCCCACATATATATCCATGTGTTTCACAAAATCTCCTGTTTACAATCCCATCTCTTGCAAGGAAAACTCACTTTTCTTTGGGACATAGGGGCTCAACGACAGGACAAAATATAAAATGGTAAACTTTCTTACCCATCTTCAAAATATTAACTTGCACATCCTCCCTTTCTCAAATACAACCAGACAATTAAAGTGGGCATCAGTGAGCAAAGGTCAACCTGGACTGTACAAATTACTGCATTGTAGCCTCATAGCCATCACTTCTCCAATATCTGTCTTCCTGAATTCCCAAGTGCAGGTATGAGGATGCTGGGGGTTGTACCATGATATTCTACTCATAGCAAACATAAGACTCAGGAGGTAGGGCAGGGAGTGGAATGGCCTGAGTTTGGGTTAAACCTCAATTTTAATGGGTCCATAAGTTCAGGATGGAGTCCCCTTTGTTTTGCCATCTGAGGCTTCTGCGTCCTTATGCTGGGTGTGTTGAATCTGTGCTATAACGCAACCTGTCCTCCCGGATGTAAGATGAAAAATCATGTCTGTCTTTTGAGGGAAGACATCTGCCTTTGACTACCATCTGGAGCCACAATACCAATATGCAGAGCTCAATATTGGGGGGGAGGGGGAGATTGTTGATGCCTTAGAAATTGAGGGCCTTTTCTTCTAATATGGAGCCCATATTTAGCCAATGTGATTTTTTCCTTTGGTTTTTCACTAAAAGTGGCTTGGTTGTTTCCTGGCCTAATGGATTCTGGATGCACCAACAAGGGGTCTACTCCATACATGCTCTTTTTTTTTTTTAAATCAAGAAAAGGATTGTTGCAGAATCATGCCACGGCAGCAGGAAGGTCAACTAGGCTGCTCTTAGATCCAGCTCACCTGGTACAGGACTGAAGACCTGAGGTACCTGGGGAAAGGAAGCAGCACACAGAATCACACAGCTCCCTCTACTGCAACTGCGAGAACTGTAATAGTGTTCGTTGTTATTTTTTACTATAAATGCATATAAAGCTAGCCAGAGTTGGTACATGCCTTTACTCCCAGCACTCAGAAGGTTTTTTTTTTTTTTTTAAATGTTGTTGTTAGTATTCCTGTTGTTTCCTTTGGTTTTTGTTGTTAACTGCCCCAGCTATTTGCACTGTACCTAGAACGTTAAGCCCATGCTCTGTACAGTCCTATCATTCCTGTTAGTCAGGAGTGGTTACTCCTCAGATGATCAATCTCATTACTCACTTTCAAAGAAGGAAAACAGTCACAGAGACATTAGTTACCTTGTATGGTCTCATGTAACAAACTCATCATGACTCTAGAGTGGTAGGTATCCCAATATTTTGGATTAACTTAGCTTCTGTTTTTGAGATGATAAACCTGTGTGGAAGTCTCCATGTAGGTGGCAGAGGGCCTGGTATAGCTGAAAGAATGGCTGCCCCTGAAGGCCAAGGCTGGCCCTTCAGTGCCTCTGAAGCCTGAGGCAGAAGTCTGCCAGCAGCACAGGAACACATGGCCAGTGCTTGTTTGGGACTGTATTATGAATGAGCCCTAAGACCAGGATGAAAAGAAGCCTCCAGATTTCTGTTAAAGGTGGCATAGTCACTTTGATGTGAGCGGAGTAATGGATCTTTGGGATGCAAGTCCTCCATTTTATTTATCTTTGCTATGTACACAGTATGTGTCAATGACAAAGTCACCCTACTTTACAACATCTAGTCACTCTAGATGTTAAATTTTTTGCCAGTGTATACATACTAGAGTTAGTAGAACAATATAGTTTGCCCCATTTTGTTAAATGCTTTAATTTTGTTTTTGTATTAATATAGTTTTTACTTATTCACATTTCATGTTGCTTACTGCAACCACACACCCACAATGTTTCCCCAAAAGTCATGAACTCTTATTCTCTGATCAGATGAGGGGCAACTATCTCAGGACAGCTCTTCTTCTACCAAAGCCAACTTACCCAGTCCTGTGAAAATGTGTTGAGGGTGCTGGAAATGGATGCCTTCTGCTTGGCTTTCCTCTTGCTCCATTTCCCTGGCTTTGAGAAGTTCATATAGAACTGTCCTGGAACATGGTACTTCATGCAGATAATTCACAAGAGGCCCTGGTTTTGTTAATGTTCCATCAAACCTACTCCCACTAGTGTCCTAAGCCTGGAAAAAGCAATGAGACATGAGACATCTATTCCAGGAGTTTCCGATTGTTCTCAGCCTAGCAGTACAACAGCCCACAAAGCTGGCAAAGTTAAGTGAGGTCACACAGGGGACGTAAGAGTGTACTGCTGCTTTCATAAAATATGTCCTAGAGGTTTACCATATTTAAACACTCATAGATCTGTACACTGTACACTAAAGTGCTCAACATACATTGCTTTTGTCACTCACTTTCCCCAAATATTAGAATTCTCATTTTGGAGAAATTTGAAGGAAAAAATATGTCCCTGGGGCTGGCGGTACCTCAAAAATGTGTGAGGACAGAGAACTGTTTGAGAATCAAAGGGACCAAATGCTAACCAAGATCAAAGTCGTAGCCCAATAGGACAATCTAGATAATAAGCCATTGGGTGAAACATGAAAGGAGGAAGCCATAGGCCAAGAAGGTAAGTCCTTGGCCTTCAGGCAGATCTATTTCCTATTTTCTGAGGAACCTCCAGATTGATTTCCATAGTTGTCATAGCACTTTGCACTTGCACCAGAAATGGAGGATTGTTCCTCTTTCTCCACATTCTCACCAACATGTGCTTTCACTAGTTTTTGACCTTAACCATTCTTCACTGGAAATTATACGGCCTTATACCAATCTCAGTTGCTTTGCTTTTCATTTCCCTGAAGACTAAGGACTTTCCACATTTCTTTAAGTGCTTCTCAGCCATTCAAGGTTCCTTGTTGTGAATTTTTTGTATAGTTCTTTACCACATTTTCAGATTGGGTTCTTTGCTTTTTTGGTGTTTAGCTACTTGAGTTCTTTAGATATTTTGGAAATTAGCCCTCTATAGGATGTAAGGTTAGTGAAGATTTTTTCCCTATATGTAGGTTGCCAATTTGTTCTATTGGCTATGCCCTTTGCCTTACATAAGTTTTTCCGTTTCATGAAGTCCCATTTATCAATTTTTGATGTTAGAACCTGAGCCGTCGGAGTTGTGTTTAGGAAATTTGCCCCTATTCCCCTGAGTTTGAAGTTCTTTCTCAATTTCTCTTGAATTAGATTCAGTGAATCTGGTTTTATGTTGAAGTCTTTGATCCACTTGTACTTGAGTTTTATTCATGGTGATAAATATGGATCTACTTTCATTTTTCTACATACTTACTGCCAGTAGGACCAGCACAATTTATTGAAGATGCTTTCTTTTTTCCATTGTATATTTTTGGCTTCTTTGTCAAAGATCAAGTGTCCATACATGTGGTGTAATTTCTAGATCTTCAATTCTTTTTTTTCTATTTTAAAATATTTTAATCTTACTTTTCAAATTTTATCCTCTTTCTTGGTTTCTGGTTCAAAACCTATTATCTCATGCCTTCTCCACCTGCAACGGAAGAGAACTCTATGAAAGAGTTCCCCACTCACACACCCACTGCTGTTTCCTTCCCTTACATTGGGGCATCGAGCTTTCAAAGGAACAAGGGCCTCTCTTCCCATTGATGTCTGACAAGGCCATTCTCTGCTACATATGTACCTAGAGCCATGGGTTGCTTCATATGTACTCTTTGATTGGTGGTTTAGTCCCTGTGAGCTCTGGGGTATCTTGTTGGTTGTTGTTGTTCTTCCTATGTTTGCAAACACATTTAGCTCCTTCAGTCCTTTATCTAACTCCTTCATTGGGGACTCTAGGCTCAGACCAGGGTGGCTGCAAGAATCTGCCTCTGTTTTTATCAGTCTCAGGTAGAGCCTATTAGAAGACAGCTGTAGCAGGCTCCTTTCAGCAAGCACTTTTTGGCATCTTTCATAGTGTCTGTCTGTGGAATGGATCCCCAGGTGGGAAGTCTCAGGATGGCCTTTGCATCATTCTATGTTTGACACATTGTCTCCACATATCATCCTGTGACTATTTTGTTAGCCCTTTTTTCTTTCAATTTTTTCTTGGATATTTTCTTCATTTTCATTTCAAATGCTATCCCAGAAGTCCCCTATACCCTACCCGAAACCTGCTCCCCTACCCACCCATTCCCACTTCTTTGTCCTGGTGTTCCCCTGTACTGGGGCATATAAAGTTTGCAAGACCGAGGGGCCTCTCTTCACAATGATGGTCGACTAGGCAATCTTCTGTTACATATGTACCTAGAGACATGATCTCTGGGGGTACCTGATAGTTCATATTGTTGTTCCACCTATAGGGTTGCAGACCCCTTCAGCTCCTTGGGTCCTTTCTATAGCTCCTCCATTGGGGGCCCTGTGTTCCATCCAATAGATGACTGTGAGCATCCACTTCTGTATTTGTCAGGCACTGGCAAAGCCTCACAGGGGACAGCTATATCAGGGTCCTTTCAGCAAAATCTTGCTGGCTTATAAAATAGTGTCTGCGTTTGGTGGATGATTCTGGGATGGAACCCAGGGTGGAGCAGTCTCTGGATGGCCCACCCTTTCATCTTAGCTCCAAACTTTGTCTCTGCAACTCCTTCCATGGGTATTTTATTCCCTATTCTAGGGAGGAATGAAGTATCCACGCATTGGTCTTCCTTCTTGATTTTCTTGTGTTTTGCAAATTGTGTCTTAGGTATTCTAGGTTTCTGGGCTAATATCCACTTAAAATGAGTGCATATCAAATGACTTCTTTTGTGACTGGGCTACCTTACTCAGGATGATATCCTCCAGATACATCCATTTGCCTAAGAATTTCATAAATTCATTGTTTTTAATAGCTGAGTAGTACTCCATTGTGTAAATGTACCACATTTTCTGTATCCATTCCCCTGTTGAAGGACATGTGGGTTCTTTCCAGCTTCTAGCTATTATAAATAGGGTTACTATGAACATAGTGGAGCATGTGTCCTTCTTACCAGTTGGGGCATCTTCTGGGTATATGCCCAGGAGAGGTATTGCTGCATCTGCTGGTAGTATTATTTCCAGTTTTCTGAGGAACCACCAGACTGATTTCCAGAGTGGTTTTACCAGCTTATAATCCCACCAGCAATGGAGGAGTGTTTCTCTTTTTCTACATCCTCACCAGCATCTGCTGTCACCTGAATTTTTGATCTTAGCCATTCTGACTGGTGTGAGGTGGAATCTCAGGGTTGTTTTGATTTGCATTTCCCTGATGATTAAGGATGTTGATCATTTTTTCAAGTGCTTCTCTCCCTTTGGTATTCCTCGGTTCAGAATTCTTTTTTTAGCACTGTGCCCCATATTTAAATAGGGTTATTTGATTTTCTGGAGCCCATCTTCTTGAATACTTTGTATATATATTGGATATTAGTCCTGTTTCTGATTTAGGATTGGTAAAAATCCTTTCCCAATCTGTTGGTGGCCTTTTTGTCTTATTGACAGTGTCATTTGCCTTACCGAAGCTTTGCAATTTTATGAGGTCCCATTTGTCAATTCTCCATCACACAGCACAGGCCATTGCTGTTCTGTTTAGGAATTTTTGCCCTGTGCCCATATCTTTGAGGCTTTTGCCCACTTTCTCCTCTATAAATTTCAGTGTCTTTGGTTTTATGTGGAGTTCCTTGATCCACTTAGATTTGACCTTAGTACAAGGAGATAAGAATGGATCAATTCGCATTCTTCTACATGATAACCGCCCGTTGTGCCAGCACCATTTGTTAAAAATGCTGTCTTTTTTTCACTGGATCCTTTTAGCTCCCTTGTCAAAGATCAAGTGACCATAGGTGTGTGGGTTCATTTCTGGGTCTTCAATTCTATTCCATTGGTATACTTTTCTGTTGCTATACCAGTACCATGCCGTTTTTATTACATTTGCTCTATAGTAAAGCTTTAGGTCAGGCATGGTGATTCCACCAGAGTTTTTTTTTATCGTTGAGAAGAGCTTTTGCTATCCTAGGTTTTTTGTGATTCCAGATGAATTTGCAGATTGCTCTTTCTAATTCGTTGAAGAATTGAGTTGGAATTTTGATGGGGATTGCATTGAATCTGGAGATTGCTTTTGGCAAGATAGCCATTTTTACAATATTGATCCTGCCAATCCATGAGCATGGGAGATCTTTCCACCTTCTGAGATCTTCTTTAATTTCTTTCTTCAGAGAATTGAAGAAAGAAAAATCATACAGATTTTTCACTTCCTTAGTTAGAATCACGCCAAGGTATTTTATATTATTTTCCTAAAATGCACAAAACTGGTAGATCTCCTCTGGTCAATGAAGTTAAAATTCTTCCCAATTCTAAACATTTCCCAGACAGAGGTAACCACCTCTGTTATGTTTTTATAAAGGTATCAGATGAATATCCAGATATGATGAGTCTGAAAAGGACACTACATACAGGTAGTCCCAGGAAGGTCTGGACTTAACTCTACAGACAATATCGCGACAGGGCACCTGCCTAGGGATGGTTCCCATGTCTCATCAATACCTCTACAATTGAACAATACCTAGTGTTTATTGCAAATAATTTACCCCCCCCCCAAACAAATAAAACACGGTGGTCTTGTTTGATGAGACTGACTCCATGCATACACAGAGATGGGTCCTTAATTCCTCTAGCACAAAAGAGTTCTATATTCTAGTCCAGTTAGCACCCCACATAACCTATAATTCAGAAGAAGTAGTCCTAAAAAGCCTAATGAGATATGTTAGAAGAGAACTCATGACACAAAAAAAGAACCTATCTCCCATCTCCCTGACTTTAGCTATAATTCTAGGAACAGGGCTAGCCAGAGTGAGTACTGAGATAGCCGAACTGATGTTATAAGAAAAGAATTGCAACAGTTTGAAAGCAGTCAGAGACAAAAACATTCAACACCTAGAAAAATCTATCTTACACCTAGAGCACAATGTAGATTCTCTGGCTGAGGTGGTGTTACAGAACAAGTGAGGGTTAGACTTATTGTTCCTACAATGAGGATGATTATGGACTACTTTATATAAAGCATGCTGTTTCTATGTCAACCATTCTGGAGTTATTAGAGAGTCACTGGCTAAAGTTAGGAAAAACAGATTCCAAAGAGAATGAGAGAACTCCAAAAGTTGGTATCGATTCTTCCCTCTGGCTAACTACCCTCATCTGCGCAATCACAGGACCCTGATTATTATTTTACTGTCACTCTCTTTTAGGCCGTACATAATTAATAAGCTCTTACAGTATATCAAGCAGAGATTCAGCACCATTCATCTGATGGTGATGAGGTAACAATATCAACCAGCAAGCACAGACACTATAGGCCAAGATTAGCCTCTAAAGTCATTAGCAGACAGGGCATTGAAGAGGCGCAGGCCACATGTTTCTGTGCTTTCTCACCACTCACAGGGCTTCCCCTACCACCCTGCTCTTTCTCACCACTCTCGTGGAGCTTCCCCTCTCCTCTTTTGCTTTCACACATGGACCGGACTGGGGTAAAAATATTACTGTCCCCATTTTCATGGTAGTACTTCCAAAGGAAATACTTTCCCACCCCCCGGAGCAGCAGATGCAGGCTTGAGAATAGACAAACAGCAACATCCCTCAGACATCCCCCCACCCCCAGGTCAATGAAGCTGGCCCATTCGATGACAGATGGCTAGTACTTCCCAGTCCAGGTGAGGCCTGTCCTTTGAAGAAGCAAAGACCACAGAAAATTGCACCATATTTGAGCCATAAAGAGAGGGCAATTAAGCATGCCCAGACAGCTGTGATCAGTTTGTGAAAACACAGTTGTTCCTGATAGCACCATAAACCTACTTCCCAGGAAAGCAGAGTCCCCCTCCCAGTTGGGCGATTCTGCCCTGCTGCCTGAACAAACAATATCATGTTTGAAGGATAACTTCACTTGTCACCTCCCCCTGTCATCTCAAAGATGGAGAATCCCTGTTTATGCCTATATAAAAATGCCAAGCCCATAGACATTCCTGTCTTGCACAGTAGGATGGTTAACAATGCGAGTCTGATGCAAATGAAGAGGCTCTTTTGTTTCACTACATTGAGTCAGCAGTTCTTAGAGTTCTGGGAATTCTGTGACTTGTGTATAACAAGTTACACGGGAGCCAAACACAGACAGGGTAAGACACAGACTGTCCAGGCCTGGGACAGGAAGGGCAGGTGATGGGGCAGTGTACAGGAGAAGTTGCACCATGGACTTACAGTGACAGCAGAGGATCTTCAGGAAGGGAAAACTCAGATAGGGAAAACTGAGGTAGGATGGGAATAAGTCATTTCTATTCTGTCCTCACAGGAAACATGGGTTTGAAGCTGCTTGAGTCCCAACTTTGTCTCCTGTAGCTAGGAGTTGTCCTATCGCTTGCCTCATGCCAGCCACCAACCCCTTCCTAGTAGTTTGAATTCCGGCATATCTATAATAGCACCTATACCCGATGTGATGGTGCAATGAGGGCCATTAACAGGTATACAGGAAGCTGTAAGAACATGAATACTTTTCTTCATACAATTTTTCCTGATGTTCCTGGTGATGTGGCAAGCCAAATACCATCTGCAGAGATGGGATAAGTAGAAATTGTTATGATAGTTCATCTCACGTACCTGTAACTATTGGCACCCACACAACTTCAGCAAGAAATGATAAGAAATGTAGATACCAAACAGTAGGAGCAAGAAAGTACTACACAGTTGCCTGGAACTCAGACAGTCCCACCAATCCAGTGGTTCTGATTCACTTGCATGGGACACTTTAGGTCCAGTATCAGCACTTTGTACCTTTGCTCATCTGCTAATGCCAAGATCACAGTAGTGAAGAACCAATTCCTCTGTCTGCACTGCGTATCAGCACATGTCTCATGAAACCTGTCCCTCAATCCATTTACTTCAGCTGAACAGATATTTTCTAATCAATAAACACCTTTGTATACTCATCTAGATCTCTGGAATCTCACTGTCTGACATGGTGGGGAGATAGGAATGTGATAAACACACACACACACACACACACACACACACACACACACACACACACACACACACACACACAGAATTGTGTGTGTATGTGCATGTATGTTGAGGCCAAATACCAATTGAGGCATCTACCTGCAAACAGATGAATCTGAGAAGATATGGGCATCTTTCCAGAATGTTCCCTCAGGACATCTTCTCTGAAGTTTCTCTGTGGGAAAGAAGTGGATGGCAGAGGAGACTAGGCAATTGGGATCTCTCAGTGAGGCTATCCCGTGTCCTCTCCCTGCACAGTTGTATTTAGAGGTCAATTGTGAGATCATTCAACACAAACCAGCAAGGACAGGTTCCAAGTTAGTGGAACTGGATTCCACATAGAAAAGAGATGAATAATGAGAGGTCCTGCCCTGACTCCCATGGATAGAACTGTAGTAGGAATCAGTTTCAGATGGGAGGGTGCCATCCCTTTAAGGACATGGGCAACTCCAGCATCACCAGATGTGGTAGTGAGCCTTCCTGGAGTGTCAGATGCAGAATGGAGCCGAGGGGTGACATCCTCAGGTCCATACCTCTGACTTTTAGTCTGGATCCCCAGTTTCCAATTTGTTCTTCCTTCCTGAGCTCCCACAGCAATACATGGCCTCTCCTGCCCACTGGGCAGTGGTGATACTTCCTGCTCTCAGTGGACCAGTCAGTCCTGCACAGAAGTCACTCCTCTTGAGCAGCAAATGGATTTCTTGTCGAATCTTCCATTCTGGGTTGGTGTAGAATCTTGCTGAGTCTGGTATGGCCTTGGTGGAGACAGAATGACAGAGTTCCTGCCCCTGATACAGGACCAGCAGATGTGGACTGCCATGGCATAAGGCTTGTTTGTATAATAATGTACATATTTTCATGTTCCTTCAAGCAATATCCTCCCTGTTGACCTTAATGCCTCCATAAGGATCCGAGGTAGCATGAGTCCAGGTGTCAAAGGTTTGGCTAATGTCTTAGCAGAATGGTCCAGTGGGACCTTCAGTACAGTTTTACAGTCTGTGGAAAAGAATTTTAAAAAATGAGTATGAAAATGTATAATTTCTCAACTATGTGAAAATTAAGGATGCAATATGTATTATATGAGGGGCTTCATGAATGTGAAGGAATAAAGGCAGGTACACTATCTATAAACCAGCTTGTCAGAAAGACACAAAGGCAGGCACATTCCTGAGTTGAAGGTCAGCCTGGGACATAGTAAGACTAAGCCCAGGTGGCGTAAAAATGGTGATTTTAGGACTAGAAATTTCAGGTCCCACCCAGCTGGTTTACCATCTCTGCTTGAGAGATGCAGGATGATCTCTGAGTTCTTTGGCAATGTTAAAAGGAACTATGTTCTTGCTGGTTCCTAAAAATTAAGGGGTTATGAGATGCTGATTCAAAGTGTAATCAAAAGGAAACCTCAAGAGCTATCTAGAGATTTCCAGAGAAATCAGATCTGCAACAAGGGGTGTGGGTGGGGGGATCAGAACAGAGTGAAAGCAGGCTGGAAAACTGTCTCCAGCAGAACACAGTCCACCAGCATAGACCAAAGATTTGACTTCGAGTGGTTTGTTTTTGCTGCTCTCAGAAACCCCTTCTCTCAGAAAATACTCACTGACCTGAGGCTGGTCCTTGGCAGAATATGCACTTTTCACAGGAACTTCAGGGCTACACAGAGAAAACCTGTCTCAAAAAACAAACAAACAAACAAACAAACAAACAAAAAAGAATTACAGAAAAATATAACCAAACACGGGATGGAATTGAACAAAATCATCCAAGATCTAAAAATGGAAGTAGAAACAATGAAGACAACTCTGGAGATAGAAACCCTAGGAAAGGAATCAGGAAACATAGATGCGAGCGTCAGCAACAGAATACAAGAGATAGAAGAGCAAATCTCAGGTGCAGAAGATTCCATAGGGAACATGGAGAAAACAATCAAATAAAATACAAAATGCAAAAAGGTCCTAACTCAAAACATTCATGAAGTCCAAGACACAATGAGAAGACCAAACCTACGGATAATAGGAGTAGATAAAAATGAAGGTTTTCAACTTAAAGGGCCAGCAAATATCTTCAATAAAATTATAGAAGAAAACTTCCCATACCTAAAGAAAGAGATGCTCGTGAACATACAAGATGCCTACAAAACTCCAAATAGAATGGACCAGAAAAGAAATTCCTCCTGACACTTAATAAACAGAACAAAAAATGCACTAAATAAAGATAGAATATTAAAAGCAGTAAGGGAAAAAGGTCAAGTAACATATAAAGGCAGGCCTATTAGAATTACTCCAGACTTCTCACCAGAGACTATGAAAGCCAGAAGATCTTGGACAGATGTTATACAGAACCTAAGAAAACACAAATACCAGCCCAGGCTACTATACTCAGCAAAACTCTCAATTACCATAGATGAAGAAACCAAAGTATTCCATGAAAAAAACAAATCCACACAATATCTTTCCATGAATCCAGCCCTTCAAAGGATAATAAAGGGAAAACACCAACACAAAGATGGAAACTACACCCTAGAAAAAGCAAGAAAGTAATCCTTCAAGGAACATAAAAGAAGACAGCCACAAGAACAGTATCCAAACTTTAAAAACAAAAATAAGAGTAAGCAACAATTACTTTTCTTTGATTTCTCTTAATATCAATGGGCTCATTCCCCAATAAAAGGAAATAGACTAATAGACTGGCTACCCAAACAGGACCCAACATTTTGCTGCATACAGGAAACCCACCTCAGGGAAAAAGACAGACACTACCTCAGAGTAAAAGGCTGGAAAACAATTTTCCAAACAAATGGTCAAAAAAAAAAAAAAACAAGCTGGAGTAGCCATTCTAATATCAAATAATAATGACTTCCAACCCAAAGTTATCAAAAAAGACAAGGAGGGACACTTAATACCCATCAAACGTAAAATCTACTAAGATGAACTCTCAATTCTAATTATCTATGCTCCAAAATCAAGGGCAGCCACATTCATTAAAGAAACTTTAGTAAAGCTCAAAGCACACATTGTACCTCACACAATAATAGTGGGAGGGTTCAACACCCCACTCTCACCAATGGACAGACCCTGGAAACAGAAACGAAGCAGAGACACATGGACACTAACAGACATTATGAAACAAATGGATTTAACAGATATCTACAGAACATTTTATCCTAAAGCAAAAGGATATACCTCCCTCTCAGCACCTGGAATGTCTTCCAAAATTGACGATATAATCGGTCACAAGCCAGGCCATAACAGATACAAAAATATGGAAATTATCCCATGCATCCTATCTGATCACCATGGACTAAGGCTGATCTTCAATAACAACATAAATAATAGAAAGCCAACATTAACTTGGACACTGAAGAACACTCTACTCAATGATACCTTCATCAGGAAGAAATAAAAAAGAAGTTAAAGACTGGAGCTGTAGGGGGTTGGGAGAAAGACTGAGAGAACAGTATCTGCCAGTCTGAAGAACGGTGTTAGCACAGGTTTTTTCTGCACTTTGGGTTAGCCAGAACCTGATTGGGTCCTAAAGTTATTGGCAGGGGATTTTCAGTTGGTTTTACCAAGAGTCTAACTGTAAAAAGGAGTGTAGGGTTGCTCCCTCTGTTAATGTAAAGCTGGATAACCCATGACTTTTCAGCTTCCCATCCTTTTGTTTGACTCCCCCTGTTGGTGAACTTAAGTAAAACTGTGGAACCATCTCACTGTCAGGCAACTGTGATAAGGTCTTATTTTAATATCTTTTAACCCCTGTTTTCTGTGACTGATGTTTTACAGTCCCAAGAGGCACAACAGAATTGTTTTTGCCCCCGACATGTGACAGTTGCCCCAGCCCTGGGACACATATAAAATGTCTCCCACATAAACTTGGGGTATGGATTTCATAAGGTCCCTCGAGTGTCAGGTCATGAGTTATCAGCCAGCTGGCCCAGATCAAAGGTCAAATCTGGGAACCGGGGAGTCTCCTGTGGCCTCTTTGTACTGGCCAGTTGGGCATGCTAACCAATCTCAGGATTTTTGATTGTCTAGGTCAGGTCAAAAGGCTGGTGTGGGTTTCTGGTCTCTGAATGGAGGCATGGGTTGGGGACAGCAGTACATACAGTTAGTAGAAACAGTAAGCTTCATATTGAGTTAACTTTAGCTTGAAAGGGTTGGTTTCCCTTTGACCTTTCTATTTTAGCGGCAATGGTGAAGTCTGGTGATCTTTTTCTGGGGAGAGGTCTCATTACCTGGTCTCATGTGAGTGTAGTGTACCTAGGCAGGGATTCTTTCTACTTTAACAGCAGTTGCTGTGGTCAGCAAGACGATGCAGGGTCTTCTCTATCAGGGCTCTTGCATATAAAGAAGCCTCTTTACATGGAACCAGTCTCTATGCTGAAACCTGTGTGGTTCTGGAACGGGACCTGTTTCATAGAGGGCATGCAGTTTAGGCCAAACCGGTTTTTGAGCCCATTGGGTTGTTCTGACCTTAGTAATTAATTTATCATCTTCTAATTTTGTAATAGCTGTTGACTGAAGGTTAGGCATGATAGAAAATGGGACAATATATATAATTTTTTTATTACATATTTTCTTCAATTACATTTCCAATGCTATCCCAAAAGTCCCCTACCCCCTTCCCCCGCCCCACCCCCCATTCCCCTACCCACCCATTTCCATTTTTTGGCCCTGGCATTCCCCTGTACTGGGGCATATAACGTTTGCTTGACCAATGGGCCTCTCTTTCCAGTGATGGCCGACTAGGTCATCTTTTGATACATATGCAGCTAGATTCAAGAGCTCTGTGGTACTGGTTAGTTCATAATGTTGTTCCTCCGATAGGGTTGCAGATCTCTTTAGCTCCTTGGATACTTTCTCTAGCTCCTCCATTGGGGGCCCTTTGATCCATCCAATAGTTGACTGTGAGCATCCACTTCTGTGTTTGCTAGGCCTCGGCCTAGTCTCACAAGGGACAGCTATATCACCGTCCTTGCAACAAAGGCTTGCTAGTGTATGCAATGGCGTCATTGCTTGGAGGCTAATTATGGGATGTATCCCTGGATATGGCAGTCTCTAGATGGACCATCCTTTTGTCTCAGCTCCAAACTTTGCAATATATATAATTTTAAAGGGGTTTATTCTCATCTAACAAGGAGAGTTTTTCACCCAATATAAGGCAAAGGAGAAGAGTACCACCCAGTCTCCAGCAGTTTTTATGGCTAATTTGGTCAAGGTTTTTTTTTTTTTTTTTTTTTTTAAGATTTTATTTATCTGTTTTACCTGGCCTGAACTTTGGGGTCAGTATGTACAATGTAATTTCCAATCTGCCCCAAGAAATCTCGCTATGTCCTGGTTTACTTAGACACCAATGTTGGTCCATTTTCTGACCCTGTCATATGAGGGAATCTGTAACTGGGTAGGATATCATTTAGCCACTTGTTAGCCACTACTTTTGTAGTTTTAGCCTTTGTTGTAAATGTTTCTGTCCATCTGGTCACAGTGTCCACAAACACCAGTAAGTACTTGTAGCTGTACTTTCTTGGTTTGATTTCTGTAAAATCAACTTTCCAGTAGGCCCCCAGTTTCTTATCTCATAACAGAGAGCCTGGATGTTTGGCAGTGTTGTGGGTGTTGCTTAATTGGCAAGCTTTGTAGCTTGACACTATATTCTTGATAGTATTTGCATGTCTCTGAAAGTGACTTTAGATTGTCTCACTGTGTCAGCCATCTGTCTCACCCCATGTGAGTGACTCTATGGAATTTCCTGAGAATAGATCTTGTTAGGGAGGTGGGTAATATTAGCTTACC
This sequence comes from Mus musculus, assembly GCF_000001635.26. Taxonomy (NCBI): domain Eukaryota; kingdom Metazoa; phylum Chordata; class Mammalia; order Rodentia; family Muridae; genus Mus; species Mus musculus. The sequence goes on along the minus strand of NC_000080.6, from coordinate 51,787,265 downwards.
ATTTGCCATCTGTCACCAGTCTTCTGAACACAGGCTCATGGGCTGCTTCGTGGCCCATTTGATCTCTTCTTCTGAATAGGCCGGGCATTCTGGCAGGTTGCGGTTGGGCGGTTTTGGTAGGGTCACAGTCAACTTGGAGGCAGCTGTTTCTTTTAGGGCCACCTTTTTCGCAGCTTTGGAAACTAGGTTGTTATCTCTGGCCACTTTCTTTCTTTCTTTCTTTTTTTTTTCTAATGGCCTGGACAGTGTATGATCAGCACTCTCTTTGGCAGCCAGAGAGCTTTGAGTAATTGTAGGATTTCATCTTTGTTTTTGATAGTTTTTCCTTCTGCAGTAGAAGCCCTCTCTCTTGGTGTATGGCTCAATGTATGTGAGCAGTTGTAAATGTATATCATCTGTCCATATAGATGTTGACGGCCAGCACATTCCCCATGACAAGGGTCTGGGATAGTGTTATCAGTATAGCCCTTTGAGCTGAGTTACTTGGGGGGTGGGGGTGGGGTGGGGAAGAGACTGGGCCCAAATTGCCTCTGTTTCCAGGGATACTGTTGTTCCTACTTTTTTCTGCTTCCCCCCCGCCCCCCCCCCAGAATGAAACTGCTTCTGTCTGTGAAGTCTGCTCTGCTCCTGGCAGAGGGGAGACCTTTCAGTCAGGTTGAGTACTGTGTACTTGGGCCAGCATTTCGCTGTATTTGTGAAGTGGATGGTCTAGATCAGGGTCAGGGAGAAGGGTCACAGGATTTAATGAAGCAGGTGGCTGGATAGTAACTTGGCCAGGGTTAACTAGTAAGGTCTGATAATGGGTCATGTGACCATGATTGAACCACCTGTCAGGCGGCTGTTTGAGTACCCCTTTGGTTGCACGGGGGTTAGTCATGAACACATTTTGTTCCAAAGCTAATTTATCTGCATCCTTAACCAGTAATGTTGTAGCCACAATGATATGCAGGCAAGGTGGCCATCTTGTTGTGACTGGGTCTAGTTTTTTTGACAAATACGTCACAGGCCATTTCTACAGCCCTAAAGTTTGAGTTACGACCTCTTTGGCTATTTCTTTTTGTTTGTCAAAGTATAAGTAAAATGGTTTAGTGATGTCTGGTAGCCCCAAAGCAGGAGCTGACAGCAGGGCCTGCTTTCTTTTCTTTTAATTTCTTATCTTTTTTTCTTTTCTTTTCTTTAAACATTTTTATTAGATATTTTCTTCATTTACATTTGAAATGCTATCTCAAAACTCCCCTATACCCTCCCCCTGCCCTGCTCCCAACCCACCCACTCTGCTTCCTGGCCCTGGCATTTCCCTATACTGGGGCATAGAATCTTCACAAGACCAAGGGCCTCTCCTCTCACTGATAGATGACTAGGCCATCTTCTGCTACATATGCAGCTAGGGACACGAGCTCATGGGCTACTGGTTAGTTCATATTGCTGTTCTTCCTATAGGGTTACAGACCCCTTCCTGCTTTATTTTCTTAAAAGCACTTTGATGATCTTGAGTTTAAACAAATTTTTTGGCTTTTCTGGTTGCTCATATAAAGGTTTGGTTATTTCAGCAACAGCTAGAATCCAGTTTGTGAAAGCCTGTGGACCACAATAACTCTCTTACCTGTCTTGGGCTCTGAGGGATGGGTATGTTGAGAATAATCTCTCTCTCTCTTTTTTTTTTTGTCCAAAGTTACTGCTGGCCCTCTTTAAGAATATAGCTGAGATTGGGGACCCCAGTCTTGGGAGCTGTGTCTTTTTGGGAGATGCCCAAAATATCATGTTTCCCAGTACCTGGAGGAGATTATGGGTCCCTTTTTTGTACCCCTCTTTGGTTTCTGCTGTAATTAAAGGTCATCTATGTACTGCACAAGGGTTATATCTGGGTTATTGACTCTCTACTCACCCAGGTCCTCATGTAAAGCTTTATCAAAAATAGTGGGTGAAGTTTTGCAGCCTTGAGGCAGGTGGGTCTGGGTGAGTTAGTTGCCCACTAATGTCTCTTTTAAGATCATGTCATTTAAAGGCAAATTATTTCTAACTTTTGGGAGCCAAGGGTAAGCTGAAGAAAGCATCCTTTAGGTCTAGAACAGAATATCATTTTTGATCTGGAGGTAGAGAGCTCAATAGGGTATAAGCATTAGGCACCATGGGATGTATGTCCATGACCCTGTAGTTAATTTCCTGTAGGCCTTGGATGGGGTGATAACCATTGGACTTTGGCTTCTTTACAGGCAATGGTGGGGTGTTCCATGCTGACTGGCAGGGCCTAACACTCCCAAGGCCAACAGTTCCCGAATATGGGGAATGATCCTCTTCTGTGTCTCTAGGGACATGGGATATTGGCAGAACATGTACTGAGTCTGTTCTCAGCTTGAGCTCCACAAATATAGGGGATCAATGTTTTGCCAACCCCAAGTCTCTAGTTTCTGTCCAATCCTTGGGGAAACTGTCAGCCAGACATCTAGGTCTTGTTTGGGACAGCTGGTGACTCGTACAGTTTATAGTCAATCTCCAAGGTCTGCTCAAGTGGTCCACTGGATCCTTTAACTCCCTTGTCAAAGATCAAGTGACCATATAGGTGTATGGGTTCATTTCTGGGTCTTCAAACCTATTCAATTGATCTACCTGTCTGTAGCTATACCATTACCATGCAGTTTTTATCACAATTGCTCTGTAGTACAGCTTTAGGTCAGGCATGGTGATTCCACCAGAGGTTCTTTTATCCTTGAGAAGAGTTTTTCCTATCCTAATTTTTTTTGTTGTTCCAGATGAATTTGCAAATTGCCCTTTCTAATTCGTTGAAGAATTGAGTTGGAATTTTGATGGGGATTGCATTGAATCTGTAGATTGCTTTTGGCATGATAGCCATTTTTACTATTTTGATCTTGCCAATCCACGGGCATGGGAGATCTTTCCATCTTCTGAGATCTTTTTGATTCTTTTCTTTAGATACTTGAAGTTCTTATCATACAGATCTTTCACTTCCTTAGTTAGAGTCACATGAAGGTATTTTATATTATTTGTGACCATTGTGAAGGGTGTTGTTTCCCTAATTTCTTTCTCAGCCTGTTTATCCTTTGTGTAGAGAAAGGCCATTGACTTGTTTGAATTAATTTTGTACCCAGCTACTTCACTGAAGCTGTTTATCAGATTTAGGAGTTCTCTGGTGGAATTTTTAGGGTCACTTATATACACATCATATCATCTGCAAATAGCGATATTTTGACTTCTTCTTTTTCAATTTGTATGCCCTTGACCTCCTTTTGTTGTCGAATTGCTCTGGCTAGGACTTCAAGTACTATGCTGAATAGGTAGGGAAAAAGTGGACAGCCTTGTCTAGTCCCTGATTTTAGTGGGATTGATTCTAGCAACTCAGCAGTTACTTTGATGTTGGCTACTGGTTTGCTGTAGATTGCTTTTATTATGTTTAGGTATGGGCCTTGAATTCCTGATCTTTCCAAGACTTTTATCATTAATGGGTGTTGGATTTTGTCAAATGCTTTCTCAGCATCTAACGAGATGATCATGTGGATTTTGTCTTTGAGTTTGTTTATATAGTGGATTACGTTGATGGATTTCTGTGTATTAAACCGTCTCTGCATCCCTGGAATGAAACCTACTTGGTCAGCATGGATGATTGTTTTGATGTGTCCTTGGATTCGGTTAGCGAGATTTTTATTGAGTATTTTTTGCATCAATATTCATAAGGGAAATTGGTCTGAAGTTCTCTATCTTTGTTGGGTCTTTCTGTGGTTTATGTATCAGAGTAATTGTGACTTCATAGAATGAATTGGGTTGAGTACCTTCTGTTTCTATTTTGTGGAATAGTTTGAGAAGAACTGGTATTAGATCTTCTTTGAAGGTCTGATAGAACTCTGCACTAAACCCATTTGGTCCTGTGCCTTTTTTGGTTGGGAGACTATTAATGACTGCTTCTACTTCTTTAGGGTATATAGGACTGTTTAGGTCATTAATCTGATCCTGATTTAACTTTGGTACCTGGTATCTGTCTAGAAATTTTTCCATTTCATCCAGGTTTTCCAGTTTTGTTGAGTATAGCTTTTTGTAGAAGGATCTGATTGCATTTTGGATTTCTTCAGGATCTGTTGTATGTCTCCCTTTTCATTTCTGATTTTGTTAATTAGGATGCTGTCCCTGTGCCCTCAAGGTAGTCTGGCTAAGGGTTTATCTATCTTGTTGATTTCCTCAACGAACCAGCTCCTTGTTTTGTTGATTATTTGAATAGTTCTTCTTGTTTCCACTTGGTTGATTTTGCCCCTGAGTTTGATTATTTCCTGCTGTTTACTCCTTTTGGGTGAATTTATTCCTTTTGTTCTAGAGCTTTTTTGGTATGTTGGCAAGCTGCTATTCTGTGCTCTCTCTAGTTTCTTTTTGGAGGCTCTCAGAGCTATGAGTTTTCATCTTAGGAATGCTTTCATTGTGTCCCATAATTTTGGCTATGTTGTGGCTTGATTTTCATTAAACTCTAAAAAGTCTAAAATTTCTTTCTTTATTTCTTCCTTGACCAAGGTATCATTGAGGAGAGTGTTGCCCAGTTTCCACAAGAATGTTGGCTTTCTATTATTTATGTTGTTATTGAAGATCAGCCCCAGTCCATCGTGATCTGATAGGATGCATGGGACAATTTCAATATTTTTGTATCTGTTGAGGCCTGTTTTGTGACCAATTTTATGGCCAATTTTGTTGAAGGTACCATGAGGTGCTGAGAAGAATGTATATCTTTTTGTTTTAGGGTAAGATGTTCTGTAGATACCTGTCAAATCCATTTGTTTCATAAGTTCTCTTAGTTTCACTGTGTCCCTGTTTAGTTTCTGTTTCCATGATTTATCCATTGATGTAAGTGGTGTGTTGAAGTCTCCCACTATTATTGTGTGAGGTGCAATGTGTGCTTTGAGCTTTACTAAAGTTTCTTTAATGGATGTGGCTGCCCTTCCATTTGGAGCATAGATATTCAGAATTGAGAGTTCCTCTTGGAGGATTTGACCTTTGATGAGTATGAAGTGTCCCTCCTTGTCTTTTTTGATAACTTTGGGTTGGAAGTTGCCTTTATTCGATATTAGAATGGCTACTCCAGCTTGTTTCTTCAGACGTTTGCTTGGAAATCTGTTTTTCAGCCTTTCACTCTGAGATAGTGTCTGTCTTTTTCCCTGAGATGGGTTTCCTGTTTGTTTAGGCAGTCTGTTAGTCTATGTTTTTTTATTGGTGGAATTGAGTCCATTGATATTAAGAAATATTAAGGAAAAGTAATTGTTGCTTCCTACTATTTTTGTTGTTAGAGTTGGCATTCTGTTCTTGTGGCTGTCTTCTTTTAGGTTTGTTGAAGGATTACTTTCTTGTTTTTCCTAGGGCATACTTGCCATCCTTGTATTTTTTTTTTTGTTATTATCCTTTGAAGGGCTGGATTCGTGGAAAGATACTGTGTGAATTTGGTTTTGTCATGGAATACTTTGGTTTCTCCATCTATGGTAATTGAGAGTTTGGCTGGGTATAGTAACCTGGGCTGGCATTTGTGTTCTCTTAGTGTTGTATAACATTTGTCCAGGTTCTTCTGGCTTTTATAGTCTCTGGTGAGAAGTCCGGTGTAATTCTAGTAGGCCTGCCTTTATATGTTACTTGACATTTTTCTCTTGCTGTTTTTAATACTTTGTCTTTATTTAGTGCATTTGTTGTTCTGATTATTATGTGTCGGGAGGAATTTCTTTTCTGGTCAAGTCTATTTGGAGTTCTGTAGGCTTCTTGTATGTTCATGGGCATCTTTTTCTTTAGGTATGGAAAGTTTTCTTCTATAATTTTGTTGAAGATATTTGCTGGCCGTTTAAGTTGAAAATCTTCATTTTCATCTACTCCTATTATCCGTAGGTTTGGTCTTCTCATTGTATCCTTGATTTCCTGGATGTTTTGAGTTAGGACCTTTTTGCATTTTGCATTTTATTTGATTGTTGTGTCCATGTTCCCTATGGAATCTTTTGCACCTGAGATTTGCTCTTCTATCTCTTGTATTCTGTTGCTGATGCTCATATCTATGGTTCCTGATTTCTTTCTTAGGGTTTCTATCTCCAAAGTTGTCTCCCTTTGGGTTTTCTTTATTGTTTCTACTTCCACTTTTAGATCCTGAATGGTTTTATTCAATTCTATCACCTGTTTGATAGTGTTTTCCTCTAACTCTCTAAGGCATTTTTGTGTTTCCTCTTTTAAGACTTCTAGCTGTTTAACTGCGTTTTCCTGTATTTCCTTCTTAAAGTTCTCCATCATCATCCTAAGAAGTGACTTTAGATCCATGTCTTGCTTTTCTGGTGTGATGGTGTATCCAGGACTTGCTATGGTGGGAGAGTTTGGTTCTGATGATGCCAAATAACCTTGGTTTCTGTTGCCTCTGTTCTTATGCTTCCCTCCTGCCATCTGATTATCTCAAGTATTTGCTGTCCTCAATATATATATCTGATTGGAGCCTGTCCTTCCTATAATCCCAGTTGATTCAGGTCTCCTCAGAGTCCAGCTTTCTCTGTGTTCCTTTGCTTGTGGGCTCCTGTGAACCTGAGGTTCTGGGTGTGTCATGGTTCTTGGCAGTCAAGTTCCTCTGAGACCCTGAAATACTGGTGAGACCAAGCTCCTGTTATCCTGGGACCCTGCTGTCAAAAATTTTGGGCGTGTTACAGTGCCTGGAAGTGGTGTCTCCTTTGAGGAGCGTGGAGCTGTCTGGTCAGTGCCCCTGGTCAGGCTGGTTTTCTGCTTCCCTAATGCTGTCTCAGGTCCCTCTCGATTGGATTGGAACAGAAGTTGTGTTCCACTCACCTGTGATCCTAAGATCGCATGTAGAGTCTTCTAGGGACCGTGGGGGTGTCTGCTGACTCTGCACAGAAGGTGACCTAGTGCTGGACCTGACCGGAAGGGACTTGTGCCCCTGGTATGGCTGGTTTTCTGCTTCCATAATGTTGTCTCAGGTCTAGAGGTCCTAAGATCGAGTGGAGAGTCCTCTAGGGACCTTGGAGGTGTCTGCTGACTCTGCTCCTAAGGTGACCCGCTGCTGGCGCAGACCGGAAGGGCCAAATCAAGTTTTCTATTAGCCCGGCTACACACTTAGAAACAAAGCTTTAGAAAGCCAGAATCATAAGGGACATTTATATTTATGTCTTTCATTTTTAAAGTTTATGATGTTGGTGTGTGCAGAGATAGCTCAGTGGTTAAGAGTGCTTGATGCTCTTTCTGAGGACCCAAGTTTCATTTTAGTATCTATGATGGATGGTTTACCACTGCCTGAAACTCCATCACAGGGCATCTGATATCTTCTAATAGCATTTGTTAGCATGTTCATACACATGTGCACAGACACACAGAAACACATAGGTGACAATAAGTCTTAGGGATCGGTGAAATGTCGGTGCTTAAGAGAACTTTCCCTCTTCCAGATTTCTTCCCTTCCAGAGGACCAGAGTTTGACACCCAGAGGCCACAACTGCAGGTAACTCCAGCTCCATAGGAATCAGACATGTGTTTGGATTTTTTAGGACCTATATATGCATGGCCCATGTAAGTGCAGACACATGTGAAAATTAAAAGACAAACTTTAAAAATTGCATTTAGAAACAATAACAAAAATCTGTACTCAGGGTATACTGCATAGTAATTTTCTGGTTGATTCCTATAAAAGATTCCTTTGTACATTTCCATCTATCTCAATTTGTTCCAGAGCTAGTACTAAAAGTCTAGTTTTACACCATGGACCCTCAAGAGAACACCACTATATCTAAGATGTTGGAATAAAATTTTTATTTGTTTTTCTTTGTGCTGGGGTTTGAACCTGGAGCCTTGTGTACTCTATCACAGAGCTACATTTGCAGCATCGGATAGATGAAGAGTTTTGGCTTCAACAGATTAAATGCTTCTCTAAGTTTTTTGTTATGAAAACCTCCCTTGCATTCCAATCCACTGATGCATCTCCAGACCTGCTCACACTTCCGTTGTGAAGTACAGCCAGGGTTATATCCCAGTAGTAAATCCTTGGGTTTTTCTTTCCAAACTTGATGAATATCCTAAGGTATTTTCTCAAGAAATACTTCTGTACTTGACCTATAAGCCACAGTGAGTATTTTGCTGTTCCAACTGTTAGATGTTTTTTGTGCAGATTCCATTGGTGAGAGATTGTGTCCAATACTTGGAATTTCTTCAACCCTGGGATCCTCTTGCAATGACTATGCTTGACCTACTGACTGACAGATGCCCGGTGTCAGTGTAGTATTTGACACAGCTCTGCCAAGTGCTCCGGTTGTCTATGGAAAAGACAGTGTTCACTATTTACAAAATTGTTACAGTAATCAGTTTTATAGGGACTATTTTTTTTTTTTTTTGGAGTGCTAAGAAATGTTGGGTCAGGGTGTGACTCTAGAGCCTGGGTTTGGTTTCAACTTGCTTAGAAACCCAGATTGGATTCAATTTTTCTGTCCTTTTGCCTCATCCCTGAAGTTGTAGGGTCCCAGACTTGCACTTCCAGAACCAGCTTATGAGCCAGGTTTACTGTAAGCAGCCTGTGCTGATGTGAGTGGATGCTCAGCTTTAGGAAGTAAGACTCAGCAGGAAGAAGCTAGGATGCTGTGGCTTTCATAAGGTTAAACATTTTAATAAATACTTTTTAAAAAATGGCAGTAGTTTTATATGAATTAAAATTACTGACAAAGATACAACATTCAGGCCTGGGAATGTGGCTCAATGGTAGTCTATGTATCATATGTGAAGTCTTAGGTCTGAGCCCTGGAAAACACACACACACACACACACACACACACACACACACGTACACACACTGTTTTTCCTTGCACTTTAATAAATTACAAATTTTTTAAAATTCCCCATTTCTGTTTCAATATGTTCCAAGTTGGGCAAATGCATTTTAAAAAGAGCCCTGATTTTTTGTCATTGATGTGAACAGGTTCTAAATCCCTGAGTTGGGAGTTGGCTGATATTCCCCCTGGGGATTGATGAGGCCATCTGGGTTTTGCAATGGACTGCCTGCTCTCCTATCAATGAGAGGTTGATGACTCTGGAACATGGTCCTTCCACATCTGTATGCTTGCACACTGAGCATTTCGGTGACAGGTTGGATACCAGTAGAGTGGCCTCACCCTAAAGACCCTGAGTGCTATCCTTCTCTGCACTTCTGAAACAGTTTAAATGATGGCATTTGTCAAAACAATATTTGGCACTTGTCTAATGGAGGCCTGGTCAGGATGTGGCTAGGTCTTCCTTTCAGGGGACTCTAGTACTCCAAGCCAGGCTACAACAGCTTAGTCATCTTATCACAACCTCAGCCTCATTTCCTTTCAGCTCACAGTTGGGTTGAGTGCAGGAGGGAGCAGACAAGGATAAAGGGGACCTTCAAGCTGGGCTGTGCCTCAATAAAGCTGGAAAGTGTTGAGGTTTGGGCCCTTTCCAAGTCCTCATGCCAGCCACTCTTCCTGCTCAAGCTGTCAGGCCCCATTCTTAGGAAGTGTATCCATTGGGATGTGCACATTCTGCGCAACTTTTGCTTGTTTGTTTGTTTGGTTGTTGAGACAGGATTTCTCTGCATGGCCCTGGCTGTTCTAGAACTAGCTCTGTAGACCAGGCTGACCTCAAACGCACAGAGATCCACCTGCCTCTGTCTCCCACGTGCTGGAATTAAGGGTTAGTTGTTGTTGTTGTTGTTGTTTTTTAAAGATTTATTTATTTATTATATGTAAGTACATTGTAGCTGTCTTCAGACACTCCAGAAGAGGGAGTCAGATCTCGTTACGGATGGTTGTGAGCCACCATGTGGTTGCTGGGATTTGAACTTTGGACCTTCG
>NC_000080.6:51124944-51174944 GCF_000001635.26 Mus musculus | reverse complement strand
AAACTGTTTCTTAAAGGCTTTAGCTTTTTTGAACATTTGCCATTATCTCCTTCATAAATCCTTCCTAATACATTGATGAGAGAACTAAGACTGCTTGTTTCTCCTTAACTGCTTGTTAGCTCCCCTAATCAACAAGTTGTCAGAGTGGTCTCAGTTTGCCCCATGGTGCAATACCCAAGTTCTCTGCATCTCAAACAACAGATAGAAAACGATGCTTGTTATTGTGCAATAAGGGTTCCTTTCTACAGGTTAGTGGTCTCCCTAGTAAAGGAATTTTTAAATATACTCAGAAGAAAGCTCATTTTATTAAAATTTAGGGAAAAAAAAAAACAGGGAGAGGCAGGCAAGCTGGCCATCCCAGCACATCCACTAAGAGGGAAATGAAGAAGACAGAAAAGTCTTGCCTTTTAAATACAAGGCAGCAGCATATGTCAGTAAGCGTCTGCAAAAAACAGTGTCTAGGCAGTGAGAGAAAGTTCAGGCATGTGGGAGGTCACTAGTGTCCAGGCAGAGAGAGAACACTCAGGCGTGTGTGGGAGGTCAGTAGCCAAAGGAAAAGGTGTGATTTTTTTTGTTTTGTTTTTTTGTTTTGATTTTTTGATTTTGGTTTTTGGTTTTTTTTTTTTTTTAATCTTTTTTGTTAAAACTTGGGAAAGAAGGCAGGCTTCCAGGTGGAGATGTGTGTGTAACTGCCTTGAATTATCATTAAGGGTTATTATTCTTCCACCTCTGCAGTCTTTTGTGACTCAGCGTTCCTAAGGAATAATCCCTGCTGTAATTTAGGGAACAGTGCAGGTTCAGAGAAAGCAACTGAGGTCAGTCACCCTTCAGGTGATCTTTATTAGCAGCGCCTCAGAGCCGCAGGCAGCCATGATTGGGCCTGGAAATGGGAGACTAGGAGAGGCGGGGCATCATGGCCATAGGCAGCCAAGAAGAGGGCCTGGGGAGAGGGGAAGGAGATGGAGCAGGAGGCCTTCTGATCTTTGGAGCAGATCCAAGGGTCAAGTCTCAACCCAGAGCTAGAGGAAGAAGTCAGATTCCATTTAAAAAAAAAAAAAAAAAAAAAAAACCAGCTTTTCCTTAATGGGCCTGAAAAAGCCCCTTACGGTTAATGGGCTGTGGGATCCAAAACTAACCATGACAGAAAAATCCATCGTCAATGGCTTCCACGCCTGCGAATGCCGATCTACATACCTAACACTCATCTAGCTCTACACGGTTGCCACAGTGTCTTGGTGTACACAGAAGAGGAAACGAACGTCACTGAAAGAAAATCTCTGGAAATAAACCGCAGTGACTGAGGCGACTTGCCTTCACCTGACACCAACTGGGTTCTTGTCCCGCCCTCCTCGAAGGATGGAACGGAGAGAAATCAAACACACCAAGCAGCAATGTGCTTACCTGTCAGTTCAGAATTAACCACCTTAACTGGACCCAACAAGTTAAAACGAATCATCACACGGGATTTAAATGAACCAGTGCGGCAGGTCTCTGAGGCTGGAAAGAGCTCCTGTCCACAGCTCAAGTCCAGAGTCTAAGATGCTGGAGAGGGACTGAGCTGCCCTCTTCCTGCAGCTTCTAATCAGTCCTGGAGGATGACTTGAGAGAGCACCCTCTCCGGGATGGAAGCCTTAGATGAGGGAGCTCCAGCTGGTCTGTCCCTGCTGATCTCTGAAGGCAGTCTTTGTTCTCCAACAAATGAGAGCTGGGAGCTAGACCTGTAGTCTTCAGGCTTCCTCCTCTGCAGAAAGCAGGAGTTGGAGGGGAACGAAGGGCAAGCAAGCTCCTTCCCACTGGTGTGCACAGATGGGCTTTGAAATCTTCCCACTGGTGTGCACAGATGGGCTTTGAAATCTTCCCACTGGTGTGCACAGATGGGCTTTGAAATCTTCGTTTCATTTCTTTTATTTCCTGTTCTATCACATTTTGTGTTCCGAGTTCCAAGCCCAGACCACCTGGGCTCTAATGGGCTCATTGTGGTGTACAAATAGGGTTTAAAAAGAAATGAAACAAATCAGCAAAGAGCTGTGGAGTCTCCTCTGGAAAAACCCTGAGCCCACCGCAGTTACTGAAAGTTCACGATCAGGTCAGCTGTTCTGGTGGCAGCTCTGTGTCTCACTGGTAGGGGAATTGATAAGAAAGTTTCTGAGCAGGCTGAAAAGACGGCTCAGCTCCTAAAAGCACTGGCTGCTCCTCCAGGGGATCCAGGTTTGAGTGCCCTCGAATCCTAAATCCTGGGAGCAAGTCAGGGACTGCAGTTCCAGAAGAATCTATCGCCCTCTTCTGGCCTCTATGGGCACTGCGCATGAAGTTGACAGATGCAGGCAAAACTCCCATACATCCACCACACACCCCACACATATAAATATACATGTATAATATGTGTACATACATATATACATACCTTTAACGTTTCTCTCTGTTCTAATTGACATGTGACATTTCAAGACTTCCATGCTTTCTTCCTCTGGGGGATTTCAGAAGGATGGGTGGGTGAGTCTATGGGTGGGTTCCTTTTGCCTGCACCCTTTATAGTTCCTTTCCTCTGACACTTGAGTAGAGCAGCTTTCAGAAAACTCAGTGTGGTATTGGTGAGGGAGGGGACACCTACCACTAGCTGAACAAATAAGTCTTACACCATCAGCACTTGTGGAGGCCCACACACTGCTGGCCCTGCTACAGGAACAGGAACCATGTCCTGCATGGTTCCTTTCCTGGTGACCATACAGGACACAGCACTCAAATAAATGTTTTCCTTTATAAGAGTGGACATGGCCGGACAGTGGAGGTGCATGCCTTTAACTCCAGCACTTGGGAGGGAGAGGCAGGCGGGTCTTGGAGTTCGAGGCCAGCCTGGTCAACAATGTGAGTTCCAGGACAGCTAGTGCTATACAGAGAAACCTTATCTTGAAAAAAAAACAAAAAAATAAAAATAAAAAAGAGTGGACTTGGTCATGGTGGCTCTTTACAGCAATAAAACCCTAAGACAGAGACTTGCCCATAACTATGGACATTGATGGATTAGATCTTTGCTTCCATTTTTTGCATGTAGTGTTGTCTGCATGCTGAGTTTTATAGCCTGAATGGCACTTCCATCATGGAGTCCATTATACTAACATCTGGAGGAATCCTGAATTCTGGGGCCCTGTTGCACTATCAGCAAACAAACATGTGATGTGACTTTATGATGAGCATCATGAGGCCTTTAAAGAGTATTCCTAGAAACACTGAGGGCATCATTTTAGCCCTCAGGGGCACAGCTGTGGGCATCACAGGGACCTGGAAAGGGGGTAATGATGGTAAGAGACAAAACTCTGATGACTCCTCATGAGAGAACAACTTTTATTTACCCACTGCTGTTGATACACGGGCTAGCGCCTTACTAGACAATCACTGCAAGCAGAGCTTGAGAAACAGTATTTCTGCCTCCTTCTCTGAGATTTCCTTCTGCACTTCCCTGCCTTTTGTGGCCTTGTTGTGCCCTGGAGGACAACCTCCCAGGATTTAGATCTTGTACCTGCAGTGTCCCCTCAGTCAGGGGACCACATCTAGGTCACTGTTTGAGAAAGGCACTGCAGGCCCTCTGGACCCCAACAATTCTGGCTCTGGAAGAAATGAATGGAAGGTTCAGTTCTTAGATACATGGAATTGGTATTCTCACACTGACCTACAGAGTCAATTTAATTCCAGTTAAAATCCCAACCAAAGTATCACACCATCCATGCTATATGCCACCAGTATATAGGCTGTGAAAAGCACCCCTCAATGAGTACCCCAAGAACACATTTAGTGGTGCCAATCATGGCTCCATGAATGAAGACATGCTGTACCAGACCATAGGCAACAACGTGGTTCCAATCATGCACAGCAGGTATGGAGTGGCAGGGGAGGTAGAGCTCCACAGTGTCCCCCTGAAGTTACATGCATGAGTCACTCTGCAGAATCCTGAGTGCAAAAAAGGAGCTGCAGGACCCTTCACAGACACAACCAACCCAGAGCCCTGTCTGCATGGGAGGTCTCTCTGCAGTCCCTATGTACTTGCAGAAACCTGATCATAAGGTCAAGATCAGGTTTGTTAAATAAATCGTCTTCCAAAGAGATATATAGAAGGTCCCATAACATAAAAGAGAAAACCTTAGAGCCCCTGGACCAAATATACCTTGAGCTTTATAAATCAGAGTTAAATTAACTTGTATCCTGCTACAAATCAGCTTTCCAATACTTGATTAATACCTGAGACAGATGGTTTGAAAGAAACAGTGATTCGTTTGATTCTAGTGTCAAAGATATCATCCTGTCAGGTGGCTTTCATGTTTGGGGGTCTGTGGTACAGAAAAGCCCATGGTGGGACATGTGTATTAAAGCAAAACTGTTCAAGGTCGTGGCAGAAGAAAGGAGGACAGGAAAGGGCACAGCAACCCAAAACATCCTTCAAGGGCAAGGCCATGGCATCCTAGCTTATCCTTGTTGAGTCTTACTTCCTAAAGCTGAGCATCCACTCACAGCAGCACAGGCTGCTTACAACCTGGCTCATAAGCTGGGTCTGGAAGTGCAATTCTGGGACCCTACAACTTCGAGCCTGAGTCAGAAGGTCAGAAAAATTTAAATCCAATCTGGGTTTCTAAGCATGTTTAAACCAAACCCAGGCTCCAGAGTGACACCCTGTCTCAACACTTCTTAGCATCCTGAAAAGATCAGTCCCTAAATTATGGGTTACTGTGACAATTTTACAAATGTTGTGCACTGTCATTTCCATAGACAACCAAAGCACTTGGCAGAGCTGTGTCAAATACTACACTGCCTTGGGCATCTGTCAGTCAGTAGGTCAAGCGTAGTCATTGCAAGAGGATCCCAGGGTTGAAGAAATTCCAAGTTTTGGTCACAATCTCTCACCAATGGAATCTGCACAAATACATCTATCAGTTGGGACAGCAAAATACTCACTGTAGCTTATAGGTCAAGTGAGGAAGTATTTCTTGAGACAATACCTTATCATATTTATCAAGATTGGAAAGAAAAACCAAAGGCCTTACTACTAGGGTATTACTCTGGCTGTACTTCACAGCACAATTGAGAGCTGGTCTGGAGATGTGTCAGTAGATTGGAATGCAAGGGAGATTTGGATAACAAAAAACTTAGAAAGGTGTTTAATCTGGTGAAGCCAAAAATCTTCATCTATTTCATGCTGCTAATCTAGCCTAGTGACAGAGTGCACAAGGTTCCAGGTTCAAACCCTAGCACAAAGAAAATTTCTATTACATTTAGAATATCTTTTTTAACATTGGTTAATAGTAAGTCTGGCCTCTTAGATAAAGTGGTGTTCTCTTGAGCATCCATGGTGTAAAACTGGACCATTAGTACTAGCTCTAAAGCAAATGAGGACACATGGAAATGTAGAAGGGAATCTTTTACAGGAACCAATAAGAAAAATACTGTGCAGTATGCCCTGAGTACAGTTTTATGTAATTGTTTCTAAATGCGATTTTTTAAAAAAACTCTAACTTTTAACTTTTACATGCGTCTGTACTCAAATGAACATGCATGCACAGATACTAACAAAAACCATACAGGTGTCAGATTCTGTGGACCTGGAGTTATCTGCAGTTGTGGCCTCCGGGTGACAAACTGGGGTGCTTTGGAAGGGAAGGAATCTGGAAGAGGGGAGGTTCTCATAATCACTGACATCTCACCGATCCCTAAGGATTATTTTTACTTATGTGTCTCTGTGTGTCTGTGCACATGTGTATGAACATGCCAACTGATGCTAGTAGAAGACATAAGATGACCTGGAATGGAGTTACAGGCAGTGGTAACCCTCCCAGCATAGGTGCTGAAATCAAACTTGGATCCTCTGGAAGAGCAGTACCTGCTCTTAATTAATGAGCAGACTAACCAGAACCTGACATCATATAATTTTAAAAAGGAGAGAGAGAAATGTAAATCTCTTATGATTCTGGCTTTCCAAGGCTTTTTGTTTCTAACTGTGTACCCAGGCTAATAGAAAACTTGGTCTGTCCATTACTGAAAACAGTTATGAAGTGTGCAGCCAATCAAAAGGATTTCTATGTAGAGTTCAGATTCAGACTTCAAACTGCCCTGCACAAGAGGACTTGGAATTTATTCCTTACAATGGAGCCAGAAGCACCATGACTTGGCCAAGTGAAGAAACCAAGGGCTGGTTGCATCAGCAGGCAATACACCAATGTGTGGGTTCTGCATGTTGAAGACTCTAAGCCACTAGCTCCACTCACAGAGCCTGCTGTATATCTATGGACCCAAGTGGAGCTCACCCATTATCCCTGATTTCCAGGACAACCAGCGCTCAGTTCCACGGGAGCCACAACACAGACTGGGTAAGACACTGACTGTCTAGGCCTCAGACAGGAGGGGCAATGATGGGACAGTGTTCAGGAAAAGTGGCACCATGGACCCAAGTGACAGCAGAGGGCCTTCAGGAAAAGATAGGGAAAACTGCGGTAGGGTAGGAGTAGTCACTCCTCTTCTGTCCTCACAGGAAACATGGGTCTGAAGCTGCTTGAGTCCAGACTTTGTCTCCTGCTGCTGCCGGGACTTGTCCTAACAGTTGTCTCATGCCAGCCATCGACCCCTTCCCAGAAGTTTGACATCCAGCATATCTATAAGAATGTCTGATGTGATAATGCAATGCTGTCTGTTAGCAGTTATACAAGAGTATGTAAAGACTTGAATACTTTTCTTCATACAACTTTTGCTGATGTAATCCATGTGTGTAGCAATCCACATAAGACCTGCAGAGACGGGACAAGTACAAAATGTCATGATAGTTCATCTAAGGTACCTGTAACTATCTTTTCACTCACAACTTCAGCAAGCAGTTATGCACAATGCAGATGCAAAACAACAAGAGCAAAGAAGTCCTACACAGTTGCCTGTGACCCCAGAACTCCACGGGACAGTCCCAGGTATCCAGTGGTTCCAGTTCACTTGGATGGGACATTTTAGCTCCAGTGCCAGCACTTTGTACCTTTGCTCATCTGCTACTGCCAAGATCATAGTAGTGAAGAACGAATTCCTCTGTCTGCACTGCATATCAGCACCTGTCCTCACGAAACCTGTCCCTGACTCCCTTTAATTTAGCTGAATAGACCTTTTCTAGTCGATAAATACTGTTACATACTCATCTCCATCTCTAGTATCTCTGTGTCTCTCAAGGATGGGGAGAGAGGAAGGGGGAGAGACAAACACAGAGACGTGTGTGTGTGTGTGTGTGTGTGTGTGTGTGTGTGTGTGTGTGTGTGTGTGTGTGTGTGTGTGTGTTGAGGCAGGGCTTCATACCTTTTGAGGCATCTACCCAGTCCCTGGAAACAATTGAATCTGAGAAGAGATGGGCATCTTTCCAGAAAGACCCCACAGGACATCTTTCTTGAAGTTTCTCTATGGGAAATAAGTGGCTTGCAGAGGAGACCAGGGAGGTGGGATCTCTCAGTAAGACAATCCCTTGCCCTCTATGGTCAAGCTGTCCTGAGACATCAATTTTGAGATAATTCAACACAAACCAGGAAGGACAGATTCCAAGCTAGAGGAGCTGGAATCCACACAGAAAAGAGATGAATAATGAGAGGTCCTGCCCTGACTCCTGAGGGCAGAACTGTAGTCAGGAATCAGTTTCAGACAGGGAGGTGCCATCCCTTTAAGGACATAGGTGAGCTGGGCATCACCAGATGTGGCCGTGAGCCTTCCTGAAGTGTCAGATGCAGAATGGAGCAGAGGGGTGATATCATCAGGTCCATATGTCTGACTTTCAGTCAGGATCCCCAGCTTCCATTTGGCTCTTTCTTTCTGGGCTCCCAGATGCAATACTTGGCCTCTCCTCCCCGCTGGGCAGTGGTGGTACTTCTTGCTCTCAGTGGATCACAGTCAGGGCTGCAGGGAAGCCACTCCTCTTGAGCAGCAAATGTTTTTTTTGTTTTTTTGTTTTTTGTTTTTTTTTTGTGGAATCTGACTTTCTGGGTTGGTGTGGAATCTTGCTGAGTTTGGCATGGCCTTGGTGTGGACTGAATGACAGCGACAGGACCAGCAGATGTGAACTGCCATGGCATAAGGCTTGTTTGTATAATTATGTACATATTTTCATGTTCGCTTGACCAATGTCATCCCTGTTAACCTTAATGACTCCATAAGGACCTGAGCGCTCTCTCTCTCTCTCTCTCTCTCTCTCTCTCTCTCTCTCTGTGTGTGTGTGTGTGTATTTGCTAACGTTTTCAAGTTTCTATTATGCATATTGTAACTTCTAATAGTTTTCATTTTATTGAGACAATAGTGGTAGACACCACACCCTACACACCACACCCAACACTACTATTATGCATCATATTTCATACAGAAAAGTCAGTCATTCTCTTTCTTAACCATGACCACCAGCCATCAAATCCAGGAAATTCAAGAAGGAAGATGGTAGAGGACAGGCAGGCCTGCCCACTACAACCTCTACAAAATAAGCTGGGAAATACTTGTTAACTGCTCTCAGGTAGGTGATTGATATCTCAGTATCTCAAGTTATAATAGCAAAGTCAATGGGGAAATTTGCAAAGCAGAAGGGCTAGTCTAGAGCTCATTTCATATAGATTGGCTCAGTGTGGGGAGCTTCCTCATCCCAGAAAGGGGAAGCCCCAAGACTGTTGGAAGCTGGAAAATCTGCATTGAAACTTTCAGTAATGAGCACTTTGTGTGGTAGAGGAGCAGCCTGGAGACAGAAGGGGTGGGGCAGCAACACAAGCAGCAGGAAAGAGGCTGGGAAAATGCTTTGTACTCAGCATACACTGGAACTTTTATGGGAAACCATTCTAAACAATCCCTGTTGACTTGTGGTGAAGTGTGAACTCAGCTTCTCCACAAACAGGACTCCTGGGGAACTCAGAATGCATGTCATAGCAGCAGACACTGAAACCTGGCCAACAGAACTCTCAAGGCTACAAGAAAGAGACAGAGTCAAAGCTGTACAATAAGCATACACTTGCAGATCTGGTCAGGGACTGAGTCTGAAGAGGATCTTACACATTAGCTAAGAGTAGCTCTCCAGATGTTTGCAAGGACTGCATAGGGCTGGGTCCTGCATCTACAACTTGACCCAGGATGACAGAACTGCCATGGGGCATGTGTGACACTCAACACTGGTCTCCAGAACCACTGTCCAGAACATGCCGATCATTGGTGATTTGATCTTAAGAGAACAGAACAGATCTCTGAGAGCCCAGGCAGGACCTTCCAGAGACTCCAGAGAAGCCCACACCTAGCCCAGGAGGCATTCATACTCTGCCTGACTCAGCATTCTCTACCCCACTCAGCACCCTCTACTCTGTCCAGCACTTTCTCCTCTGACATTTATGTGAGCTTCACTGGCAATGTCAGCTTAGCTGGGCACCTCTGTTTTGCTCTGGTCCCATCCACCCCTTCTCTCTTTCAGTGTCAGCTTATAGGAAATGAGCTCTGGACTTTCCCTTCTGCTTTGTAAATTTCCCCATTGACTTTGCTATTACAACTTGAGATACTGAGATATCGATCACCTAACTGAGAGCTGTTAACAAGTATTTCCCAGCTTATTCTGTAGAGGTTGTAGTGGGCAGGCCTGCCTGTCCTCTACCATCTTTCTTCTTGAATTTCCTGGATTTGATGGCTGGTGGTCATGGTTAAGAAAGAGAATGACTGACTTTTCTGTATGAAATATGATGCAAAATAGTAGTGTTGGGTGTGGTGTGTAAAAGAATATCGTATATGGAACTTGGTTTCTACCTCAATTGTCTCAATAAAATGAAAACTATTAGAAGTTACAATATGCATAGTAGAAACTTGAAATCTTTAGCAAACACACACACACACACACACACACACACACACCTCAGGTCCTTATGGAGTCATTAAGGTTAACAGGGATGACATTGGTCAAGCAAACATGAAAATATGTACATAATTATACAAACAAGCCTTATGCCATGGCAGTCCACATCTGCTGGTCCTGTTCCAGGGTCAGGAACCCTGTCATTCTGTCCACACCAAGGCCATGCCAGACTCAGCAAGATTCCACACCAACCCAGAAGTGCAGATTCCACAACTAATCCACTTGCTGCTCAAGAGTAGTGGCTTCCCTGCAGGCCTGACTGAGGAGAGGCTAAGTATTGCATCTGGGATCCCAGGAAGGAAGAGCAAAATGGAAGCTGGGGATCCAGACTGAAAGTCAGAGGTGTGGACCTGAGGATGTCACCCCAGTGACCCATTCTGTATCTGATGCTACAGGAAGTTTCACGGCCACATCTGGCGATGCCCAGCTCACCCATGATGCATGGTAGGGAAGAAATGGTAGTTTCCTGTCTGAAACTGATTCCTGACTACAGTTCTGCCCTCAGGAGTCAGGGCAGGACCTTTCATTATTCATCTGTTTTCTGTGTGGATTCCAGTTCCTCTATGTTGGAATCTGTCCTTCCTGTTTGTGTTGAATGATCTCAGAATTGGCCTCTGAAGACAGCTAAGCAGGGACAGTGCAAGGGATAGCCTCACTGAGAGATCCCACTTCCCTGGTCTCCTCTGCCAGCCACTTCTTCTCACAGAGAAACTTCAGGGAAGATGCCATGTAGGAACATTCTGAAAAGGTGCCCATCTCTTCTCAGATTCTTTTGTTTCCTGGGAGTGCAATGGTGCCTCAAAAGGTATGAGATCCTGCCTCAACACACACACACAGGCACACGCACACGAACACACACACACACACACAATTGTCTCTGTGTTTGTCTCTCCCCCTTCCTCTCTCCCCACCCTTGTCAGATACAGATGCTAAGCCCATTCCAGTAGTGACTCGTGTGACAGGACTAGAAACCTGGACACAGTCCAGAGGTGAAAAGTTCACGGAAACTTAATCTCCTGGAAACGTGGCATCCCGTATAACGAATGCTCCAAACTTGTCCTTGCGAATGGATCTGTGTGCTTTCTTTCAGTATGGTTTTGTTACAGGTGCCTCCAAGCAACGACTTGCTAAATACCTAAGCAAAATTGAACTTTGCTTCCTGGCCTTCACCAATACCTTGAGCTGACCCTGGGTTTGGAATTCAGTAAGAATGTTGCCTATTCAGTGACATTCAGAATTGACTCTAGTATTTTAAGAGAGATAGTGAAAGAAATCAGGCATTACTATCTACTACATAGAGTTAGAAATCTCAGGGCAAGCTTAGCAAAGTAAGTTTAGAATTCTTATTATAGTTATATATGGCAGACTACACTACTTATTAATAGAAAGTTCCCCCCGCCCCCCACAATCACTTAAAATAAAAGCCGAGTCACTCACATATACAGGAAATTACAGTGGTTTAGGAAGTAGATCGGGCTGTGATTTGAGAAGGAACTAGAATATTGCAATATTTATGAGAAGGTTAGCTAGAGCGGAACTCCCTAATTAGAACTATGGCTTGGGCATGAAAGCACTTGCCCCGGGAGTGTAAAGACCTCACACCTGGCTTCTAAGAATATAGCTGACCTTAGATAGAGCTGACTTTGTCTCAGTTGTTTTATTGCCCACTTCCTGCCAGTCTTTATGTTTGCATTTCCCTGTTTTGTGTAAGAGTCATTAAGCATCCGGTAACCTCATTGTTCCTTGCCAATGTGTCACCTAACTGCCCTATTTTCTTCTGCGTTAAAAGTTTGATGCTCAATTTGACAAATTACATTCAGATACCGCCTCCCTTGTGTTTGTATTTGTTTGCTATCCATGCCAACTCCTTGTCTGCCTGTAACCAGAACCCGAGTTTCGCCTGTGGATCGAGGACCCAAGTGAGGTCCGTCTGCGGCACACAGAGATACTACAGATCGAGATGAGTATACAAAGGTATTTATTGACTAGAAAAGGTCTTTTCAGCTAAAGTAAAGGAAGCCAGGGATAGGTTTCATGAGGACAGGTGCTGATATGCAGCGCAGACAGAGGAATTCGTTCTTCACTACTATGATCTCGGCAGTAGCAGATGAGGGAAGGTACAAAGTGCTGGCACTGGAGCTAAAATAGCCGATCCAAGTGAACCGGAACTACTGGATAGGTGGGACGGTCCTTTGGAGTTCTGGGGTTACAGGCAACTGTGTAGGACTTCTTTGCTCCTGTTGTTTTGTATCTGCAGTGGGTATAATTCCTTGCCCGTTTTGTGAGTTTACAGATAGTTACAGATACCTTAGATGAACTATCATGACAATTTGGACTTGTCCCGTCTTTGCAAGTCTTGGGTGGATTGTGACACACACGGACAACATCAGCAAAAGTTGTATGAAGAAAAGTATTCAAGTCCTTACATTTTCCTGTATACTTGTTAACGACCCGCATTGCATCATCACATTTGGGAGAGGATTTCTTATAGATATGCTGGATGTCAAACTTCTGGGAAGGGGTTGGTCGCTGGCATGAGACAAGCGTTAGGACAAGTCCCAGCAGCAGCAGGAGACAAAGTCTGGATTCAAGCAGCTTCAGACCCATGTTTCCTGTGAGGACAGAAGAGAAGTGACTACTTCCACCCTACCTCAGTTTTCCATATCTCTTCCTGAAGGCCCTCTGCTGTCACTGTGGGTCCACGGTGGGACTTCTCCTGGACACTGTCCCATCACTGCCCCTCCTGTCCCAGGCCCAGACAGTCAGTGTCTTACCCAGTCTGCTTTGTGGCTCCCGTGGAACTGAGCGCTGGTTGTCCTGGAAATCAGGGATAATGGGTGAGCTCCACTTGGGTCCATAGATATACAGCAGGCTCTGTGGGTGGAGTTGGTGCAGAACCCACACATTGGTACATTGCCTGCTTGTGCAACCAGCCTTCTGTTTCTTCACTTGGCCAAGTCATGGTGCTTCTGGCTCCATTGTAAGGAATAAATTCCAAGTCCTCTTGTGCAGGGCAGTTTGAAGTCTGAATCTGAACTCTACATAGAAATCCTTTTGATTGGCTGCACACTTCATAACTGTTTTCAGTAATGGACAGACCAAGTTTTCTATTAGCCTGGGTACACAGTTAGAAATAAAAAGCTTTGGAAAGCCAGAATCATAAGAGACATTTTCATTTCTGTCTTTCATTTTTAAACTTATATGATGTTGGGGTGTGCAGAGATAGCTCAGTGGTTAAGAGCACCTGATGCTCTCCCAGAGCACCCAAGATTGGTTTCAGCACAGATGCTGGGTTGCTTACAACTGCCTGTAACTTTATTCCAGGTCATCTTATGTCTTCTAATAGCATCAGTTGGCATGTTCATACACATGTGCACAGACACACAGAGACACATAAGTAAAAATAATCCTTAGGGATCGGTGAGATGTCAGTGATTATGAGAACCTCCCCTCTTCCAGATTCCTTCCCTTCCAGAGCACCCCAGTTTGTCACCCGGAGGCCACAACTGCAGATAACTTCAGGTCCACAGAATCTGACACCTGTATAGTTTTTGTTAGTACCTGTACATGCATGGCACATATCAGTCCAGATACATGTGAAATTAAAAAATAAACTATAAAAATTGCATTTAGAAACAATAAGAAAACACTGTACTCCTATTGCACAGTATCTTTCTTATTGGTTCCTGTAAAAGATTCCTTTGTACATTTCCATCTACCCTCATTTGCTCCAGACTTAGTACTAATGAACTATTTTACACCATGGATGCTCAGGAGAGCACTATTTTATCTAAGATGCCAGAGTTACTATTAGCCAATGTTAAAACAGATATATTAATGTAATGGAAATTTTATTTGTTTTTCTTTGTGCTGGGGTTTGAACCTGGAACCTTGTGCACCCTGTCCCTGAGCTATATTTGCAGCATCAAATACTTTAAGAGATTTGGCTTCAACAGATTAAATACCTCTCTAAGGTTTTTTGTTTGTTTGTTTTGTTTTTTTGGTTTTGTTTTTTGTTTTTTGTTTTTGTTATCCAAATCTCCCTTGCATTCCAATCCACTCACATATCCCCAGAACTGCTCCCAATTCTGCAGTGAAGTAAAGTCAGGGTAACATCTTGGTAGTAAGTCCTTGAGTTTTTTCTTTCCAAAACTTGATGAATATCATAGGGCATTGTCTCAAGAAATACTTCCTCACTTGACCTATAAGCCACAGTGAGAATTTTGCTGTCCCAATTGATAGGTGTCTATTTGCAGAATCCATTGTTGAGAGATTGTATCCAAAACTTGGAATTTCTCCAACCCTGGAATCCTCTTGCAATGACTACTCTTGACCTACCTACTGACTGAAAGATGCCCAATGCCAACACAGTATTTGACATATCTCTGCCCAGTGCTCGGGCTGTCTATGGAAATGACAGTGCACAGCTCTTATAAAATTGTCACAGTAACCCATCTTTTAGGGACTGATCTTTTGGAGGTGCTAAGGAGTGTTGAGTAGGGTGTCACTCTGGGGCCTGGGTTTGGTTTGAACTTGTTTAGAAACCCAGATTGGATTCAATTTTTCTATCCTTCTGACTAGGCTGGAAGTTCTAGGGTCCCAGGCTTTCACTTCCAGATCTAGCTTATGAGCCAGGTTGTAAGCAGCCTGTGCTGCTGTGAGTGGATGCTCAGCTTTAGGAAGTAAGACTCAATAAGGATAAGCTAGGATGCCGTGGCCTTGCCCTTGAAGGATGTTTTGGGTCCCTGTGCCCTTTCCTGTCCTCCTTTCTTCTGCCACGACCTTGAACAGTTTTGCTTTAATACACATGTCCCACCATGGGCTTTTCTGTGCCACAGACCCCCAAACATGAAAGCCACCTGACAGGATATCTTTGACACTAGAATCAAACGAATCACTGTTTCTTTCAAACCATCTGTCTCAGGTATTAATCAAGTATTGGAAAGCTGATTTGTAGCAGGATACAAGTTAATTTAACTCTGATTTATAAAGCTCAAGGTATATTTGGTCCAGGGGCTCTAAAGTTTTCTCTTTTATGTTATATGACCTTCTGTCATCTCTTTGAAAGGCTATTTATTGAAGAAAAGCTGATCTTGATCCTTTTGACCAGGTTTCTGCAAGTACATAGGGACTGCAGAGAGACCTCCCATGCAGACAGGGCTCTGGGTTGGTTGTGTCTGTGAACGGCCCTGCAGCTCCTTTTTGCACTCAGGATTCTGCAGAGTGACTCATGTATGTAACTTCAGGGGGACACAGTGGAGCTCTACCTCCCCTGCCATTCCATATTTCCTGTGCACGATTGGAACCACGTTGTTGCCTTGGTCTGGTACAGCATGTCTTCATTCCTGGAGCCATGATTGGCACCACTGTGTTCTTGAGGTACTCATTGAGGGGTACTTTTCACAGCCCATATACTGGTGGCATATAGAATGGATGGTGTGATACTTTGGTTGGGATTTTATTTGGAATTAAATTGACTCTGTAGGTCAGTGTGAAAAAAGCAATTCCATGTATCTAAGAACTGAACCTTCCATTCATTTCTTCCAGAGCCAGAATTGTTGGAGTCCAGAAGGCCTGCAGTGCCTTTCACAAACAGCAACCTAGATGTGGTCCCCTGACTGAGGGGACACTGCAGGTAGTAGATCTAAATCCTGGGAGGTTGTCCTCCAGAACACAAAAAGGCCACAAAAGGCAGGGAAGTATAGAAGGAAATCTCAGAGAAGGAGGCAGAGATACTGTTTGCTCAAGCTCTGCTTGCAGTGATTGTCTAGTAACTAGCTAGACCGTGTATCAACAGCAGTGGGTAAATAAAAGTTGTTCTTTCATGAGGAGCCATCAGAGTTCTGTCTCTCACTATCATTACCCACTTCCCAGGTCCCTGTGATGCCCACAGTTGTGCCATTGAGGGCTAAAATGATGCATAACCTTGTGCTTCTAGGAATATTCTATCCTAGGCCTCATGATACTCCTCATAAAGTCATCTCACAAGTTTGTTTACTGATAGTGTAACAGGGCCCCAGACCTCAGGAGGCCTCCAGATCTTAGCATAACTGACTGGTGCTGGAGTTTCAAATAGGAAAGGGATAATAAAGGAATATACATGCATAGTCCATAATGTTCCCACTAATAAGGGCATACACACTCATAGTCCATGGAGTTCTATTATACTGAGTGAGGTAATCCAATCACAAAATTACACACATGATGTGTACTCACTGATAAGTGGATATTAGTCCAGAAGCTCAGAATACCCAAGATACAATTCGCAAAACACATGAAACTCAAGAAGAAGGAAGACCAAAGTGTGGATATTTTGATCCTTCTTAGAAGGGAGAACAAAACACCCATGGAAGGAGTTACAGAGACTGAAAAAATAACCATCCAGAGACTGACTCACCTGGGGATCCATCCATATACAACCATCAAACCTAAACATTATTGTGGATGCTAACAAGGGCTTGCTGACAGGACCCTGATATAGCTGTCTCCTGTGAGGTTCTGCCAGTGCCTGACAAATACAGAAGTAGATGCTCACAGCCATCCATTGGAATGAGCATAGGGTCCCCAATGAAGGAGCTAGAGAAAGGACCTAAGGAGCTGAAGGGGTTTGCAGCCCCATAGGAGGAACAACAATATGAACTAGCCAGTACTCCCAGAGCTCCCAGGGACTAAATCACCAACCAAAGAGTACATGTGGTAGGACTCATGGCTCCAGCTGCATATGTAGCAGAAGATGCCTAGTCCGACCCTTGGTCCTGTGAAGGCTCTATGCCCCAGTGTGGGGGAATGCCAGGACCAGGAAGTGGGAGTGAGTATGTTGGTAAGCAGGGGTAGGGGGTAGTGGGTAGGGGGTAGAGGTAGTGTGTTTTTCAAAGGGGAAGCCAGAAACAGGGATAACATTTGAAATGAATATAAAGAAAATTTCCAATTAAAAAAAAGAGGAAAGAAAATAACACCATGAGTGATTTATAAGTGGATATTAGCCACAAATTATAGAATGCCCACACTATAATCTACAAACCCAACAGAAGGTCCAATGGTGGATGCTTGAATCTTTCTCAGAAGAGAAAAAAAAATAGATATTGGAAGTGGATACTATGAAGGAAGGGGAGGGGGCAGATGTAGGGAGAGTAGGGGAAAGAGAAGGGAAGTCAGGAGTCTGGGGTGGAGATAATCTTTAGGACATGCCGGAGACCTGGAATTGGAAGAAGGCCCCAGAGTGTCTATGAGGGCAAGGCTCCTAGCAGTAATGAATATGGATCCTGAAGTGGCCATTTCCTGTAGCCAGGCAGGACTCCCAGTGGAGGGATAAGAAAAGCAACCCACCCACAAAATCTTTAACCCAAAATGCATCCACCTACAATATGTATAGGGACAAAGATAGAGCAGAGACAGAGGAATGACCAAGCAATGACTGCCCCAAACTGAGACCCATCCCATGGGCAAGAACCAATCCCTGACACTATTAATGATATTTTGTTGTTTGCAGACAGGAGCCTGGCATAACTGTCCTCTGAGTGGCTCCACCTAGCAGCCAATGGAAAGAGATGCAAAGACCCACAGCCAAACATTAGATGGGAGTCAGGTAGTCTTGTAGGGGGAAGGACTAAGGGACCCAAAGAGGACAGCAACTCCACAGGAAGGCCAACAGAGTTTAATAACTTGGACTCTTGGGGAGGCACATAGACTGAATCACTAACCGAAGAGTGAGCATGGGCTGGACCTTGTCCCTCTGCACATGTGTAGAAGATAAGAACTTGGTATTGATGTACATCCCCCAAGTACAGGAGTGTGGGCCTGTTCCTAAATCTGTTGCCTGCCTGTTAGTGGATCCTGTTCCCCTAAATGGACTTCCTTCTCTGGCCTCAGTAGGAGAGGATGCACCTAGTCCTGCAGCAGATTGATGTGCCTGGAAATGGGGGGGGGGGTGAGTAGGGGAAATGATTATTACAGGGGCACCCCCTTCTCAAAGGAGAAGGGGAGGGTGGAAAGGGGGAGGATCCACATGAGAGGATACTAAGAGGAAAAGGGGGACTGATATTGAGATGTAAACCAAATAAATAACTTTAATAAAGATAAAAATTAAAAATTAAAAAAAAATTCTGAGTTGACATTCTTCTGTTAACAAGAACAGTTAGCCCGAAGTGAAACTACAGAAGCAAAAAAGTCTCAGTGCACTTAGAGACTTCCTCAAAACTGTGGGCTTTGATGGATTGCATCTTTGTTTTTGTTTTGGGAGGTGGTGCTGTCTATGTGCTGAGTTTTATGGCCTGAATCGTATATCAGTCATTCATGCCAAGGTCCGGGGACCAAGAACTGGCAGCCTGTTCCGTAAAGACCTTTTCATTGTTGTGTGAAGACAATTAAAACATCATCCTTAGATCACTAACATGTTTAATTAGCATTCTGATTACCTTTAATACGACAAGCACTGTGCTGCAATGTGTATATATTGGAAAGTCTACCCCTCACACCCACACACCTTGCTTCAAATAATATTGATTGATTATGTGGCAAGCACTGTGTAATAAATTTATGCTGATCTGAGCTGGAAGTGAGAAAGAACCAGTGGACACTTGAGAGGGAGAATGGATACTTCTCAAATTGGTTCCAAGGTGAATTTTTTTAACTAAGCAGAGAAAGCCCTTAGTCTCGCAACTGTCAGGTATTCAAGGAAAGCCCACTATTCTCACCAAAATAAGCAAGGACACCAACAGAAAGAATCATCTCATCTTTGGCACCAAAAGATCAGGACCTCCATGTGGCATTTTACTTGTAGATAGTATTAGGACAAATCTCTTAGCAAACCTGGGAAGATAAAAGGCAAATCTAGGGGGCTGACGAGATGGCTCAGTGGTTAAGAGCACTGACTGCTATTCCCAAGGTCCTGAGTTCAAATCCCAGCAACCACATGGTGGCTCACAACCACCCGTAATGAGATCTGACGCCCTCTTCTGGTGTGTCTGAAGACAACTACAGTGTACTTACATGTAATAAATAAATAAATTTTAAAACTTTAAAAAGAAAAGAAAAAGTGGGGAGTGGTGGCGCATGCCTTTAAAAAAAAAAGACAAATCTAATATATATACACAATGCAGGTCACCAGATAACTGTGCTGGCCTGGGAAGTATTTGAAGGTCACAGAGATGCATCACCAGAAAAACTAGGCAAACTAACACATTCCACAAATCACAGTTCAGAAGGAGTTCCCTAACTTTCGTACAAGCCATGTAGGAAGCCATGGCAAGCAGCTGAGGTTTTTTGCAGATGGCCCATCATTTGCATGGCTGCTATGGGTGTGCGTGAGACCAGGACCCCAGAGACTTCATCCCAGGATTGCCTCTGTATGCCTTTCCTACCACTGTTATATAGCCTAATAATTCCTGGGCATTAGCCCACCCTACTGGACAGATTTCCTGAAGATCAATATGAAGATGTACTTTCAGATAATAATAATGTTTAGATGAATTAATGACTTTATAGAATTAGTGATTTGATTCAAGAAAATATAGAAAGAAAGGTTTAGGAGATGGTTTTAGTTGTTTTGCTAGAAAAATATAATAAAATCAGAATCAAGAATAGAATGTGCCCCCTCCTCATAGAATAGTGAGTAAAGGCTGCATAATAGAGAGTACAAAGAGCTTTCATAAATTACACTGAGAGGAGAAATTGGCTTGGAACAATTAATGATCAAAGAAAAACATTCATTCAAGGTCAGATCCAAGGATGAAGCTGATGGTATGCACCACGTAGCGATGTGAAACTTTTTCTTTGAACTTATAATGAGCTTATAGAATGAAACTGCTTTGAACTTACCATGACATTTTCCATAAATCCCTTTTCTGTGAGGTAATTTCATAAAGAACTTCTGTCTAAGAAAGTATAAAAGGCTGAGACAAAATATAAGTTGTGGCTGTTGGGGCACTGCTACATTTATCAAATGTATGTGTGTCATGTGCCATATGTATATATGTATGTGTGTGTGTATTTATGTAAACATATACATATGTAGGTATATGTGTATGTATATAAGCATGCATGTGCAATTGTGAAATTGATGAACCAGGTGTGTACTGGCTAGTTTTATGTCAACTTGACACAGCTGGAGTTATCACAGAGAAAGGAGCTTCAGTTGAGGAAATGCCTCCATGAGATCCAACTGTAAGGCATTTTCTCAATTAGTGATCAAGGGGGAAAGGCCCCTTGTGGGTGGGATCATCTCTGGGCTGGTAGTCTTGGTTCTATAAGAGAGCAGGCTGAGCAAGCTAGGGGAAGCAAGCCAGTAAAGAACATCCCTCCAATGGCTTCTGCATCAGCCCCCGCTTCCTGACCTGCTTGAATTCCAGTCCTGACTTCCTTGGTGATGAACAGCAGTGTGGAAGTGTAAGCCGAATAAACCCTTTCCTCCCCAACTTGCTTCTTGGTCATGATGTTTGTGCAGGAATAGAAACCCTGACTAAGACAAGGTGGTTAGGTCCAGCCAAGTGTGTGTGTGTGCGCGTGCACCCACATGACTTTCTATCCTTTTCTATTTCACCAGCCTCAGGTTTTGCCCTCTTCCTTTGTGTTATCAGGTCAGGGTCTTAGGCAGAGCCCTACTGCTGAGATACAACACCATCACTGAGAGGAAGAGCTTTAGAAGAAGAAAACCTGGGAGCTGAGAGTGTAGCTCAGCAAAGGAGGCTCAGATAAGGTTACATCAGAAAGCAGACAGACACTCAAACAAGACAAAAACCAAAGCAAAACAAAAACAAAAACAAAAGCCGGGCGTGGTGGCGCACGCCTTTAATCCCAGCACTCAGGAGGCAGAGGCAGGTGGATTTCTGAGTTCGAGGCCAGCCTGGTCTACAAAGTGAGTTCCAGGACAGCCAGGGCTACACAGAGAAACCCTATCTCGAAAACCAAAAAAAAAACAAAAAACAAAAAACATTTAGAGGAACCTTAAGAGATTGTCTGCCTTCAGTGTGTGTAGGAAGACAGCATAGTGTGGATGATTAGCTGAATGGTAGCACACTGACTTGCAGAAGACAAGATGAAGTCACAGAGAGGACATTGACTTGCTCATGTCACTACAAGACCTCTGACAAAGGCCCTGTGAGCCAGTTTGCTCTGTGAGGGAAATAATGAGAGCCCTGCTGAGCTGTGCTTTCCCAGTCCTCTGTGAGATTAGAGATAAATCCAGGAAGAAGGAGGAGACAGAGAGGGAGGAAGGGCATGTGGGTGGGAGTGGGTGTAAGAGACACTAACTATTAGTGTTTTTTAACAAACACTGTTAAACTTACCTTAATGACAAGGAATTCATTTTTAATTTTCCCCAGCTTTAAAGACTTTAATGTATATACCCTCCCCCACTTTCATTTACCTAAAGGGCCAGCTGCAGTCTCAGAATTTAAACTACTGAAGAAGCTGGCTCCTTCCCCCCTTTCCTTCATTTTCTTTGTGCAGATGAGGCTTTTAGAACTAGTTAATGTGAGAATGAACTGCAGCTGCCTGGTGTGCTCGCTCCTCAGAGCTCACTCTCTTGATTAGGAGAAAAGTTTTCCCTTGTCCAGAAATTTCAGTTAGAGTGGTGGTCTCTTTTATTGTGACATCAAACTTATTGGTTTGTAGCAGGGTGGAGGGAACAGAGAGAAGATTTGGAGACTCTTCTTAGACAGAAGCAGTAAGCCACAGAGCAGCTAAGGACTGGCTTTTCTGGAAAAGTGAGAGTCATCTTCAAGGGACAGAAACAAGGAAAGGTATCAGGACTCTAAAGCCCAAAGCAGGTCTGGGCACAGATGGCCAAGACTGAAGTTATTGCTTAATAGAAGGATCCATGTTCTCCAAGGAGCCAGGCTGAGCTCTCTGTGCTTCTGCATTGAGCCCCTCAGGTGGCTGCAGCCTCAAGCGCCTTCCATTCCATTTGCAAGAAGCTCTTCTGTGCTGCCATGATGCTAAAGGTGAACTGAAGGAATGCAGGAGACAGAGGGTGTGCGGTGACTAGGGGTTGCCCACTGTCCTCCAGATCAGGCTTCCTGGATGGAACTGTCCTGCCAAGCCTCCTGGAAGGAAAGAGGTGTGCTTGAAGAAGTTGTCTTCCTAGGGCTTCCTTCCTTCCTGTTTTTTTCCTTTCCTTTTTCCTTCCTTCCTTTTCTTTCTTCCTTCTTTGCTTTCTTTCTCACTATCTTTTTATTTCTTCTCTCTCTCTCTCCTCTCTCTCTCTCTTCTCTCTCTCTCTCTCTCTGTATGTATGTATGTGTACATGTTTTCTATGGAAGTGTGAGAAGCATTTCTGCACCTCTAAAAACTCCTTGGGGAGACTTGATGAGTCTGAGTGAGGCAGAGGGATAAAGGCAACTGCATGCTGTGGGCAGGTGAGAAGCCAGGAGATGGATCTCAGTGGGTCTGAAAGGAGCAAACAACCTACTTCAAAGTCATAGCGGCCATCATTCCTCTTGATCACGCCCATCGAGTAAGGCTCCCCACCTCTCCTTTTGCCCCTCTCCACCCCTACATCAACTCTGAGAAGAGATCGTTCCAACATCCAAGCCCTGGGTTGAGATCAAGCAGGCACACAGTCCCCTTTTCCAGATGGTCGACCTGACTTGCCTGTGAGTTCAGCAGGTGCAGTCACAGCCCTATCTCCAGAACACACAGACCTTATCTCCTACCCCACCTCAGACTACTGACACTATCAGTTTTCTTCCATTTCAAGGAAAGAGGCTCATTCTCCAGATGCCTTTTCCCACTTTATCAGTTCTAAGTCTTCCTAAATGGATCAGATGTTGACCAGCCTTTTAGAAGAAAGACATGTGGCACTCTCCCCCTTTCTCTCTGTGTGTATGGTATTAGTGTTGTTGTCATTACAGCAGACCAAATTCTCTTCCAACCTGGTTGTTCCCAGGTCTCTTTCAGTCACTTTAGGGAAATTTTACCTATCTCTGGCAGCATTTCCCTCCAGAGCAGGCACCAGTATCCCCAACCCAAAGCTGAGGGGCCACTCACTTGTCCACCCCAGCTCATTCTCTGCAGCTCACCTCCCAGGGTTTCTTTCTTTTTTTAAATATTTTTATTAGGTATTTTCCTCATTTACATTTCCAATGCTATCCCAAAAGTCCCCCATACCATCCCCCCCACTCCCCTACCCACCCACTCCCACTTTTTGGCCCTGGCATTCCCCTGAACTGGGGCATATAAAGTTTGCAAGTCCAATGGGCCTCTCTTTCCAGTGATGGACGACTAGGGCATCTTTTGATACAGATGCACCTAGAGACACGAGCTCCAGGGTACTGGTTAGTTCATATTGTTGTTCCACCTATAGGGTTGCAGACCCCTTCAGCTCCTTGGGTGCTTTCTCTAGCTCCTCCATTGGGGGCCCTGTGATCCATCCCAGAGCTGACTGTGAGCATCCACTTCTGTGTTTGCTAGGCCCGGCATAGTCTCACAAGAGACAGCTATATCTGGGTCCTTTCAGCAAAATCTTGCTAGTGTATGCAATGGTGTCAGCGTTTGGAAGCTGATTATGGGATGGATCCCTGGATATGGCAGTCTCTAGATGGTCCATCGTTTCGTCACAGCTCTAAACTTTGTCTCTATAACTCCTTCCATGGGTGTTTTGTTCCCAATTCTAAGAAGGGGCAAAGTGTCCACACTTTGGTCTTCGTTCTTCTTGAGTTTCATGAGTTTAGCAAACTGTATCTTATATCTTGGGTATCCTAAGTTTCTGGGCTAATATCCACTTATCAGTGAGTACATATTGTGTGAGTTCTTTTGTGATTGGGTTACCTCACTCAGGATGACGCCCTCCAGGACCATCCATTTGCCTAGGAATTTCATAAATTCATTCTTTTTAATAGCTGAGTAGTACTCCATTGTGTAAATACCTCCCAGGGTTTCTGTGTGAAAGGACCCCTTGTTATGAGAAAGCAGGAGGAGGGAGAATACTGGCAGTTGGAACGGCTCTTAAAAAGCAGGAGAGCCAGTGAAGCAGGGGAATTTTTAGAGCAAATTGTGCTGAGGAGAATTTCATGGAAAAAGAAACACACCCATACACTTAAAATAAAATTTAGTGAAAAGACCAGAAAATGTGGACAGAAAACACTTAGAAGGAGAAGCACTCACACTGGGCACTGTACACTTACCACATATCAAGTGTCTGTATGTGACCAAGATGAATGTTAATGACAAAGGAAAAAGGAAATTTAGTCCAGTGAAGGGATGTCATGACTGCCACAAACAAACAAACAAACAAACAAACAAAAAACTTCAACATGAAAAAGACAAACAAACATTGACTTTTAAATTTGGGCAACAAAACCTCTTCCCACACAAGGGTCAGACAGGCTTGGCAGCAGAAGCAGAAGCCAGCCTTGGGCACACACAGCTACTCAGCTTTGGGCACACACAGCTTGTCACAACACTGGGCACCTCTTTCCTCAGAACTGAAGAAAACTGATAGTGTCAGTAGTATGAAGTGGGGTAGGAGATAAGGCCTGTGTTCTGGAGACAGGACTGTTGACTGCACCTGCTGAACTCACAGGAAAGTCAGGTCGGCCATCTGGAAAAGGGGACTGTGTGCCTGCTTGATCTCAACCCAGAGCTTGGATGTTTGAACCATCTCTTCTCAGAGTTGATGTAGGGGTGGAGAGGGGCGAAAGGAGAGGTGGGGAGTCTTACTTGATGGGTGTGATCAAGAGGAATGATGGCCGCCATACTTTAAAATAGGTTGTTTGCTTCTTTCAGGCCCAATGAGGTCCATCTCCTGGCTTCTCACCTGCCCACAAGCATGCAGTCCCCTTCATCCCCCTGACTCACACAGACTCATCAAGTCTCCCCAGGAAGTTTTTAGAGGTGCAGAAATGCTTCTCACACTTCCACAGAAATTGGCCCATCTCTATTCTTCTTAGTGACTCAAAGTCTTCAATAGTAGGTAAAACATGCCATTCTACCCTTGGAAGCAAGAATCAGAACGAATATTCAAGTTGGCTGGGCTACAAACCATCTGGACTTTTAAAAAGGAAGAG
The DNA here is from genome assembly GCF_000001635.26 of Mus musculus. Taxonomy (NCBI): domain Eukaryota; kingdom Metazoa; phylum Chordata; class Mammalia; order Rodentia; family Muridae; genus Mus; species Mus musculus. The sequence goes on along the minus strand of NC_000080.6, from coordinate 51,150,068 downwards.
TAAGAGAGAAGGAGAGAGAGAAAGGGGGAAGGGAAGATAAGAAGAGCAAGACTATTTGCACAACGTGCAGAAGAAAGAAGAAAAAAGTAAAGTTCAGAGAGGAGAAACCGAGCCCTCAGGAGAAAGCCCAGCCTGTGGAGGGTGATGATGACCATCTTCTCTAGGACAACGGAACTCCTCAGCCTCTCTCCCTATCTCTATCCAATCAACAAGCATCTCCCCCTCTCCCCTCCAGTCCTCCATTCCCCACCATCCAATGAGGGGACAGGTCTGAGTACTGGCCTGTGAGTCCCTAATTTGAAAAATCTATTCTACAACCATTAAATCGTTTTAATGCTTATTTCATTTTAATCTCATGATTTCTTGGCTTACATAGACGTAAGTGAGTAAACTACTGGAACATGAAAGCTAACCTTGTGCCACATTAGGTCTTTGTCACCCGTACTGCCACAGCATCCTCGTTCATCCTAGGGATGCTGATTTTATTTGGGCACCACATGATAAACAATCTTAAATTTCTTCCTTGAAGAGCTTTTTCTTCTGCTCCTGCGAAAGTAGTTGGTAGGGCTCTTGCTTGCCTCACATGCACGAAGCCCTGGCTTACACCCCAAGCACCTCATAAAACGAGGTGTGGTGTGCATGGTTGTTATCTTCAAGCTCAGAGGTGGGGGCAGGATGAGCAAAGATCAGAGTAATTACAGAAAGCAGGCTTCTGCCGAGAACAACCTTCAGCCCCAAAGTGAGGCAGGGTATGGGTTTCAAAGTCCTAAATGCTGTCATTGTTTCACATCAGGTACAGGCTAAGGGAGTCATCTCACACTCCCAGTGTTCTCCTTGTTTACAAGGGATCACTTCCCAGCTGCGAAAGAGGAACCCTTTGATCTGTCAACTTTATAAGCACCATAAGAAACTCTTTGTTTATAGGTCAGGATGGGGCTCCCTAGGAGAGGTGTACAGTCAGGGTAATCTGGCCTCCCCTAAGCTATTTCATTGTGTATTTTCTCCAGAAAATGTTTGTGGTTTTGGTTTATCTTTAGCTCTGTCTTACTACCTTGAATACTCCAGACCAGGCACAGAAGATGGTGGAAAGTGGCCAGCAGTGGTAGAGCTCACTCTGGAGGTCTCCTCTCTGGGCAGGTATCTTCTCTGTCTTCTCCAAACCTCCTATAACTATTCTGAAAGATACTCTTAAAAAAAAAGACAGCTGTACCCCACTCCTCGGCTACCAGACTACTGAGACATTGGGTCCGGTCTTAGAGTTACTATTACTGCGACCAAACACCATGACCAAAAAATAAGGTGGGGAGGAAAGGGCTTATTTGGCTTATACTTCCATATCACTGTTCATCGTTGAAGGAACTCTGGACAGGAACTCAACAGGGTGAAAACCTGGAGGCAGGAGCTGATGCAGAGGGCGTGGGGCCAGGGGTGGGGGTGCTTTTTACTGACTTGCTCCCCATGGATTGCTCTACCGGCTTTCTTGTAGAACCCAGGATCCCCATCTCAGGGATGGCTTTATCCACAATGAGCTGGTCCCTTCCCTCTTGATCATAAAGGAAGTACCCTTCAGTTGGATATTATGGAGGCATTTTCTCAATTGAGTTTCCCTCCTTAGATAGCTGGAGCTTGTGTCAAGTTGACATAAAACTATCCGGTACAGACCTCAGTTGATGAGAGTTTCCTGAGGCATCCCACAGCTGCCGCCAACATGCTAGACTTCAAGGAAGCTAAGATGCCTTTGGATGAGGCCCTCACTTCACACAGAGACTAGTACCACACTGGCAGTCCTCATAGTCACAGGACTCTCTGAGCTCTCCTGCATCTGCTCTCTCTCATCCTGCCTGGTGATGAGGTGACAGTCACAGGATAAGATCAACAGCCCCCCTTATTAAAGCAGCTAGTTGAACCGTTCTGGTCTGGCTTGTTTGCAAAGGCCCTGGCCAAGGTCAACATGAAGTTTCATCTGCAATGTAGGGACTGGTAGGCTGTTCCTGCCCCCTCCACCACTGCTGCCACTTCAGAGAAGAAAGTGGAAGCAAAGAAGGAAGAAACTGGGAGTCGGATGATGGATGATGACATGGGCTTTCGTCCTCTTGGATAAGCCTCTTTTGTTAACATGCTTAACTGAAGGCTGAACCTGTTGAAAAGAAACAACCGCGAACAACAAGAAGAATTTCCCCAGGAGTCTCATGCTAGGGAAAGAAAGACTGTGAGGGGCCTTGTGCTAGTCAGAGAGGGAATTGTGTCTTAGAAAGAGCTTTCATACCAGTCTGACAACTTGTCTGACCACCTTGTAGGACAGACTGGAGTCAAGCCAGGGATGAGTCAGTGATGGGTGGGGCCAAACTTTGATCCTGATTGATTATTTATATAATAAATGCCTTTTGTCATCCACTTAAGCCTAAAGCTCATGTCAGGACCCTTCACAGGACTCTTGGACACCTGCCTCTGCCCCCCAAGTGTTGGGATTAAAGGCATGAGACACCACTGCCCAGCTTTTTTTTTTTTTAATTTTTTTCTTTTTCAGATTTATTTATTTATTTTATGTATATGAGTACACTGTCACTGTCCTTAGACACACACCAGAAGCCACCATGAGGTTGCTGGGAATTGAACTCGGGACCTCTGGAAGAGTAGTCTGTGCTCTTAACTACTGAGCCATCTCTCCAGCCCCTTCACTGGACTCTCTTTACTCCCTTTCCCAATTAGCCACATTGAATGCACTGTATTTTTCCACTTTTTTGATATTATTTGTCGATAATTGGTCTATTGAGGATGAGTGGCTGAGTTTGGCTTGGCAAGTCTGCCACAACCCAGACTTTCACCCTACCAACTCCACTAGTAGGGAACCCTTCAAGCTGCAGACAGGACGGCCTCTTATTTTCTCCCCAAGAGAAGCACGGCTGGGAGATCTGGAATTCTGACTACCATCAATTTGATTCAAATAGAGAAGGAGGGCTTCCCTCTTCCATGATTCCCAGGATCTCTGTGTGTCCTTTGTTAACCTCCAGGTTGTATATGATGCAAACAGCATGCTCATAAATTACAAGGCTTTGTGAAAGACTGTGAAGTGTATGTGCCATTGTCCCTGTGGCTAGCTCTGCTGCCCCTTGGGAATCAGCACAGGAGGCACAAAAGGTGTTTTCTCTTTCCTGGCAGCCTTCTGGGGATTTCCTTTCCAAGGTTTCAATGCCCTTGTTTTTATTATTCAGATAAGATTGACCCAGATTTACTCCGCCCATTTTTTCTTAGAAGCCAACCCCTTGGAATCCTTTTAAACTCCACACCACAGAGACTGTGTGACTGAAGAAACTGACTTCCAATTCGTCTTGGAGTTCAAACTAAAATTTTAGGTAAGTGGCCTCAGTAACTATTTCTGCTTGAGAGTTAGAACTGAGAGAGTCCAGGCCAGGCACTCTTGACTGACACCAACTCCAGAAAAGCTGAGCCCAGCAAACAGCTGGAGGCAGGGGTGGAGGCATGGCACAGTCAGATATAAAGAACGAGTGGGTCGGGGAGGATGGAGCTCCCAAGCTGGGGAAGGGAGCACGTGTCTTTAGACTAAAACCCAAACCCTGTATACTGCCAGAGTCAGGCACTAGACCAAGTTCCCCTATGTCATAAGATAATGAGACTACAGCCACAGTCCTGGATGTCAGTAAAGACCCAGAAATACAACTTAGCTTAAGGCGTCTTCCAAATGACCTTCTGACGAGGTATTTGGACACTATTTACAAATGTGCTCTAGTTTTCAAATGTATTTTATATGAGAAAAAAAAAAAAACCCAACCCTATTGAGCATTTTGCCAAGAGTTTAGGAGACACAGCCCACCACCTAGAGAAAAGAATGGCTTCTCTTCAGTAGGTAATGAAGAAAAACTGTCTCACTTGCAGGATCTCTCAGCAGAGGGAAATCTTTCTGGCTCACCTAAAGAATGGGACAGTCTTGAGATTGGGGCGTATGCTGGTGGCTGCAGGGACTAGGGTAGTGGTGGAGGGAGTGCTGGGGAGTCTGGGGAGATTGTGCTGGGGAGGCTGGGGGTGTTAATGTGTAAGGAAGCTGAGGTGGGAGAGTCTTCTGTGGAGACAGAGGTGGGTGCTGCAGCTCTTCTGAGCATTTGTCCTTTTTTTCTCTTCCTTTCCTTTCAGGCTTTTCCGAGCAGCCAAGCCACCATGGGTCTGGAGAAGTCCCTCATTCTGTTTCCATTGTTTGTCCTGCTGCTTGGATGGGTCCAGCCTTCCCTGGGCAGGGAATCTGCAGCACAGAAGTTTCAGCGGCAGCACATGGATCCAGATGGTTCCTCCATCAACAGCCCCACCTACTGCAACCAAATGATGAAACGCCGGGATATGACAAATGGGTCATGCAAGCCCGTGAACACCTTCGTGCATGAGCCCTTGGCAGATGTCCAGGCTGTCTGCTCCCAGGAAAATGTCACCTGCAAGAACAGGAAGAGCAACTGCTACAAGAGCAGCTCTGCCCTGCACATCACTGACTGCCACCTGAAGGGCAACTCCAAGTATCCCAACTGTGACTACAAGACCACTCAATACCAGAAGCACATCATTGTGGCCTGTGAAGGGAACCCCTACGTACCAGTCCACTTTGATGCTACTGTGTAGGGCTCCACATAGGCCAAACCAGTGAGATGTCTATGTCTCCCAACCTCATCACCTGTCTCCCCTCTGTCTACCATTCTTTCTCTGAAAGAAGTAAGTCATGTTAGGACTTCCATATGACAAAACATGCGTTCCTGTCCTGTGTCATGCTCCCAGATCCCTCTCTTGCTGTAGACAAATGAAGCAAGATGGCCCTCACCAGAACATGTCCCTTCAACCTTAGACTTTCTTGACTTTAGAAAACAACCAAATAAAATTCTGTTCATCATAAATTGTGCATTTAGGGCAGTTCGAAGTGGAGTAAGGACAATGGGCAAGTCACCTCATTCATTGGTCCAGAATTTCCTCACTCCTGACTACTTTAACTACACTATTGAAACTAGACTTTTCTGCCTCTCTGCTGATCATTCATTCTTCGCATATACAATAAAGTCTAACATCTATTTCAGCACTCAGTAGCCATAGCTCCCAAGTCCATCTGCTCCTCATACCAATACAGATCAGTCACATCTACTGAAGAGAGTTCTTCCATTAAGAGAGTAGAAGATGGTTACCTTTGCCTCTGCCTTTCAGCTATCTTCTTCCATCCATGTTTCACTTTGTACTTTCTTTCTCATTGTAAGTGAAAAGCAGCATCCAGTCTTGCCTTCCAGGGGCTGCTTCCTACTCTCCTGCCTCCTTACCTTGACTCAGACCTCATGGAACAAATAGGAATGTGGAGGGTAGGGGGTGGGGAGGCTTCAGTTTTAACAACCACAGTGGAAATCCAATTTCGATGATGCTTTTGGGAAACAGTCACATGCACAGCCTTGCCTACGGATGATCCAGGATTCAAGGCGCGGTTCTCCATGGAAGGTGTAGAGTGGAGGTATGTTTCTATAAGAACCAGCCACCAGCACTCCTGGAACAAACTGTAGAGTTCCTCTGCAGATTAGTCAATAGTTTTAGGTATATTGGGGTTTTCCTTTAACAATTTGAGTAGCACAGAGTGTCCTGAAGCTTAGTATGTAACCAGTGTTGGCCTTGAACTCTTGCTTCTGCTTCCCCAACCTCTCAAGTACTGGGCTCTTAGGTGTGTGCCACTGTGCCCCAGCTATTTTTGGTGGGAAAGAACTTCTTCCAAGTAGGTAGGTCAGTGTCTAAATGCACTGACTGCTTTCTCAGAGGCCCCAGATTTGTTGTCAGTACCCACATGACAGCTCACAGTCACCTGTAACTCCATTTCCAAAGGTTCTGAGGCTTTTCTGGCCTCTGGGCATTTGCACATATGTGGTGCACATAAACTCATCCAGGCATGTAAGTACAGATAACAGAGACAGGCTTTATCTCGCAGAACAGTTTTAGGTTCACATGCTATTTCTAACCATGGCTGTCTTCATAACTAAACAGAAGCTCAGGACTCCAGCTGTTTCCTGAGCATCGTTAACCTGAGTGCCCATGTTTTCTGTAATATAGGACCAGTCTTGGCATCAAAGGGTGTTTAATTGTGCCTGTTTCTCTCTACTGCTTGTGACATTCTGCTATGTCTAAGAAAGTGTTTCTGTCTCCAAGACTTCTGAAGAACTAAAAGATAACCTGTGTGTAGGCTTAGGTTTTTTCAAAACCACTTTAATAAGGGTTCATAAAAGCTTTATCTTCTCTTCTAGCCCACCACCCATCAGAGGTAGTGGAAAGGAAAGGTTAATAAGGCAAAGGGGGATGTGGACCTGTCTAAAAATAGTTCTTTGGGGAATTTCAATCTTCACTGTCAGGATATCAGCAGTTCATTTTGCATGAATCACTATCAGTAGTTCGGTCTATTGGCAAACACCATTTATGGATCAGTAATAGCAGTTTGACACAGAAGAAACTTTGAGGCTCTGCCAATTTTGGCCTGAGTCTGCAGAAGTGGCAAGAAGCCACAGAAGACCAGCAAAGAGTGGTAAAGTGAGCCAATGCCACACTGCCTTCCATTGTTTGTTGGGTTATATTTATACTCGTGCCAAACATCACGAGTCCTCTCAGACATCTGTTCCAGTGAAACATCACATGCCCCCTTTCCAGGCAGCTCCCAGAAAAACACCACATGTCTGTTTTCAGCAAAACACCCTGCCTGCCTTAGTAAAACATTCTCTCATATGACAGTTTCCAGAAAAACATCACACGATACAACTGTGTCTCCAAAGAAACCAGAAATGTCCACTTCACCTGTGATCTTCCCAGAGGTTTAATACTGTGTTGCTAAACTCTCTTTAACACCAGAAACTGAGTTCAACAGACTGTATGTGGTAACTATTCCTTCACGTCCCAACATCAGATGGGTAAACAGAAGATGAGTCCAGTGAATCCTTAAACTGTCTCATGGCAAAAGACCGGATAGAAAAAAAATAATGTTTCACCTAAAAGGCTCATTTTATTTTCTCTAATTTTTTAATTGAAAAATGAGGGGGTTTTCCCTAAAATATACTCTAATCATGTTTTCTTTTGTCTTCATATAATCTCTAGGAGAAAAAAAAAACCCTCATATTATCTCAGTAGGAAAGATCACTGTTGTCAAAATAGTAACAATAATAACAATAATAATAAACCAAGAAATCAAACAAGGCAGTGACAGACGATATTTATTATCAGCTTGGCAAGATGTAGAATCAACTGAGAAGCCTCTGGGTGTGTTTCTAGACTGGGTTAAGTGAGATAGAAGAGTCCCACTGAATGTGAGTAACCCTACAGGCTAAACAGAGAGGAGCCAACCAATGGAGTGCCAGCATTCTTCACTCTGCTTTCTGACTGCAGACTCCACGTTACCTCAGGAACTTGCTGTCATGTTTTCCTTGCACCATAGACTATGCCCTTCTTAAACCTTTCCTCCATACATTGTTTCTTATTAGGTACTTGGTCACGGCCACGAGAAAAGCAACTAACACAGTAGGCATACTATAATGCTCCGAATTAACCTGTAGGTTCCACCTGCCCAGGAAACAGGTAACTTCCTGGAATGCTGGAAGTTGTAGTTCTTGGAAGGTAACAAAATTGAGGGGGCAGTGGACCCTGTCAGGAATCTTGGTAAGGTTTAGCGGGTTGGAAGACTCAGAACCTTATGCCAGAGAACGGTAGGAGCTTCACCTGCCTCTGACCAGGCCCCTGTCACTTGATCACACTGCCTACATAGATAGGAACGTGACCTATGGTCACATAGATCAGAAAAGAGTTCTCTACTCTAATGATGTGGATGGGCCCTGAGGGTTTAGCCAATAAGTGTCCCTTCTCAGACATTCCTTCCTGCAAAAGGTATTTAATCTCTGGTCCACCCTGAGAAAACAGTTTGGAACCAAAGACTGTCTCGTTTATGAAGAGCCACTGTGGGGAGCATGGAGAAAGCCTATAGGTTTGTCCTTATGCAACAATGGTTTGAGATCCAGCTTGGATATTCCAGGCAATGTGTACTGGCTAGTTTTGTGTCAACTTGACACAGATGGAGTTATCACAGAGAAAGGAGCTTTAGTTGAGGAAATGCCTCCATGAGATCCAACTGTAAGGCATTCTTTAGTGATCAAGGGGGAAAGACCCCTTGTGGGTGGGACCATCTCTGGGCTGGTAGTCTTGGGTTCTATAAGAGAGCAGGCTGAGCAAGCCAGGGGAAGCAAGCCAGTAAAGAACATCCATCCCTCCATGGCCTCTGCATCAGCTCCTGCTTCCTGACCTGCGTGAGTTCCAGTCCTGACTTCCTTGGTGATGAACAGCAGTATGGAAGTGTAAGCCAAATAAACCCTTTCCTCCCCAACTTGTTTCTTGATCATGATGTTTCTGCAGGAATAGAAATCCTGACTAAGACACAATGGTTCTAACCAAAGTCTATCTCTTGGTTAGAATTTAATATTTAATAAAGCTTACTTGAAATTTGGCCCAAAATTGTAGAGTTGGTTTTTCTGGAAAATGTCAAAATGAACAATACCTGTTGATCAAACTTATAATTGCAGCACAAGCATGTTAAGTGCTCTTGACTAATCCTAGTTGTGTTCTTCCCAGAGCTAGGAAAAAAGAAAGAAAGTGGGCAAGTGAGTGAGGCACCTGAAATCTCAGCACTCGAAGTGGAGTCAAGGGCTAGAAATTCAAGATCAGTTCAACTCATAGTGCATTCTGGGTCACCCTGAGGTCCTGTCTTAAGAGAAGGGGGCATGGGAAGGAGATAAAATTTAACCCAGAACAAACTGAAAAAGTTAATAAAATTAGCATATAAATCAATGAAATAAGATAAAATAATATTTTAAAATTTTGTTTTATATGCATGGGTGGTTTGCCTGTACAAAGGTCTATGCACCATGGACATGTCTAGTACTCTTGGAGGCCAGAAAAGGTTGGCAAATCCCTTATAGCTAGAGTTTCGGGTGCTTATGAATGCTGAGAATTAAACCTAGGCCTTCTTGAGGAGCAGTCAGGGCTCTTAATCACTGAGCCATCTCTCTAGCCCCAAACAATAAATTTTACAAAACTAATGGCTGAGGGCTAGAAAGGAGTCTCAGTTGGGGGCAAATTTGCTGCCCCCCCACACACACACACATACCAGACCCATTGTTTTTAGCACAAGACACCCTACTTCCTAAATGCACCTTGGAAAGAAATAGTTAGACCTCGGAGCCTAGAAGTTTTTACTTTAGGATTATCTGTATTAGATCTACTAGGAGGTTCCTTTATTCATGATCATTTACAATTTGCCAGTAGCAGCCCATATTAGATATGTTCTCCCTGCCCTGCAGTATTTATTGCTTGATGCTATTCAGGGTCATGGGCAGATGATTCAGACAGACAGATTTCTCGTACCAAAGGTTATAGGGACCAGTCTATGTTTAGACAACAAGAAGTTCATGTAGATATCTGGAATGAGTCAGCTAAAACAAAGCAGACAATGGCCATCTGGGTAACAACAAAGCAATACAAAACAAGGTTCCTGGGAATCTCAAAGTAAACAATGATGCAATCTGTAATGTAACTATTTTTGGCAGTGTGCCACCTTTGTGTGGCTTCTTTGTGTTGCTGTGAGAAAACACTGTTTCCAAAAGCAAGTAGGGAAGTAGAGGGCTTATTTCATCTTATACCACATAGTCATATAGCACATATTCCTGCCGGGATGTGATGTCCCTGACGACATCTGGGCAGGAGCTCACAGCAGGAACCTGGAGGTAGAAACTGTTACAGCTCTTAGAAAGGTTGTGTTGCTTGCTGGTTTTCTCTTCATGGACTCTTATAGCAGCCAGGATATCAGTGGGTGGTGCGGCCCACAGTGAGCCAGGCCCTTCCATATCAGTTACCGATTAAGAAAATGCTTCAAGGCCTCAGGATCCACGGAAGCCATCTTGGTTCCGGGACTCCACAGAAAGTAGTCTGCACAAGTGAGAGTGTGGACTACAGAAGCTAACAGCTTCTGTGACAGGCAGGAGACACAGAGCTTCTGAGGCAGCGCCCTTTTCCAGCTCCAGACATCCGGCCATCTTCCCGCCCAGAGGACAGCTGTCTGCCTGGCCTGGGAAGCTTTTGCCTCAGGATCCTTGGGAGCCATCTTGGTTCCAGAACTTCGCCCAAAGTAGTCTCCACAGGAGAGAGTGTGAACTACAGAAGCTAACAACTTCTGTGACAGGCCAAACCAACACAGCTTCTGTGACAGGCCAAACCAACCACAGCTTCTGAGAAAGGTCCTGTTTTGGGACTTCATCTGCGGCCAGGAGGAGGTTCAAAGGCCAGATATCAGTGCACCTTCCCTGTAAGAGGAGAGCTTGCCTGCACAGACTGCTCTGACCACTGAAACTCAGAGGAGAGAGCTAGTCTCCCAGGTCTGCTGATAGAGGGTAACAGAATCACCAGAGGAACAATCTCTAAACAGAGACAACTATAACAACTAACTCCAGAGATTACCAGAGGGAGAAAGGTAAATGGAAGAATCTTACTAACAGAAAACAAGACCATTCACCATCATCAGAACCCAGCACGCCCACTTCGCCCAGTCCAGGGCACCCCAACACACCAGAAAAGCTAGACCTGGATTTAAAAGCATATCTCATGATGACGGTAGAGGACATCAAGAAGGACTTTAATAACTCACTTAAAAAAATACAGGAGAAAACTGCTAAACAGGTAGAAGACATTGAAGAGGAAGCACAAAAATCACTTAAAGAATTGCAGGAAAACACAACCAAACGGGTGATGGAATTGAATAAAACCATCAAAGACCTAAAAAGGGAAATAGACACAATAAAGAAAACCCAAAGTGAGGCAACACTGGAGATAGAAACCATAGGAAAGAAATCTGGAACCATAGATGCGAGCATCAGCAACAGAATACAGGAGATGGAAGAGAGAATCTAAGGTGCAGAAGATTCCATTGAGAACATCAGCACAACAATCAAAGAAAATGCAAAAAGATCCTAACTCAAAACATCCAGGAAATCCAGGACACAATGAGAAGACCAAACCTACGGATAATAGGAGTAGATGAGAATGAAGATTTTCAACTCAAAGGACCGGCAAATATCTTCAACAAAATTATAGAAGAAAACTACCTAAATCTAAAGAAAGAGATGCCCATGAACATACAAAAAGCCTACAGAACTCCAAATAGACATGACCAGAAAAGAAATTCCTCCCGACACATAATAATCAGAACAACAAATGCACTAAATAAAGAGAGAATACTAAAAGCAGTAAGGGAAAAAGATCAAGTAACATATAAACATGAGCCTATTAGAATTACACCAGATTTTTCATCAGAGACTATGAAAGCCAGAAGAGCCTGGACAGATGTTATACAGACACTAAGAGAACACAAATTCCAGCCCAGGCTACTGTACCCAGCCAAACTCTCAATTACCATAGATGGAGAAACCAAAGTATTACATAACAAAACCAAATTCACACATTATCTTTCCACGAATCCAACCCTTCAAAGGATAATAACAGAAAAAAACCAATGCAAGGATGGAAACCACACCCTAGAAAAAGCAAGAAGGTAATCCCTCAACAAACCTAAAAGAAGACAGCCACAAGAACAGAATGCCAACTTTAACAACAAAATAACAGGAAGCAACAATGTCTTTTCCTTCATATCTCTTAATATCAATGGACTCAATTCTCCAATAAAAAGACATAGACTAACAGACTGGCTACACAAACAGGACCCAACATTTTGCTGCTTACTGGAAACTCATCTCAGAGAAAAAGATAGACACTACCTCAGAATGGAAGGCTGGAAAACAATTTTCCAAGCAAATGGTATGAAGAAACAAGCTGGTTTCATCCCAGGGATGCAGGGATGGTTCAATATACGGAAATCCATCAACATAATCCAGTATATAAACAAACTTACGGAACACAATGAAAGCATTTCTAAGAGGAAAACTCATAGCTCTGAGTGCCTCCAAAAAGAAACTAGAGAGAGCATACATTAGCAGCTTGACAACACACCTAAAAGCTCTAAAACAAAAGGAAGCAAATTCACCCAAGAGGAGTAGACAGCAGGAAATAATCAAACTCAGGGGCGAAATCAACCAAGTGGAAACAAGAAGAACTATTCAGAGAATCAACCAATCCAAGAGCTGGTTCTTTGAGAAAATCAACAAGATAGACAAACCCTTAGCCAGACTCACTACAGGGCACAGGGAAAGCATTCTAATTAACAAAATCAGAAATGAAAAGGGAGACATAACAACAGTTCCCGAAGAAATCCAAAACACCATCAGATCCTTCTACAAAAGGCTATACTCAACAAAACTGGAGAACCTGGATGAAATGGAGAAGTTTCTAGACAGATACCAGGTACCAAAGTTGAATCAAGATCAGGTTAATGATCTAAACAGCCCGATATCCCCCAAAGAAATAGAAGCAGTCATTAATAGTCTCCCAACCAAAAAAAGCACAGAACCAGATGGGTTTAGTGCAGAGTTCTATCAGACCTTCAAAGAAGATCTAATCCCAGGTCTTCACAAACTATTCCACAAAATAGAAACAGAAGGTACTCTACCCAACTCATTCTATGAAGCCACAATTACTCTGATACCTAAACCACAAAAAGACCCCACAAAGATAGAGAATTTCAGACCAATATCCCTTATGAATATTGATGCAAAAATCCTCAATAAAGTTCTTGCTAACCGAATCCAAGAACACATCAAAACAATCATCCATCCTGACCAAGTAGGTTTCATCCTAGGGATGCAGAGATGGTTCAATATACGGAAATCCATCAACGTAATTCAGTATATAAACAAACTCAAACACAAAAACCACATGATCATCTCGTTAGATGCTGAGAAAGCATTTGACAAAATCCAACACCCATTCATGTTAAAAGTCTTGGAAAGATCAGGAATTCAAGGCCCATACCTAAACATGATAAAAGCAATCTACAGCAAACCAGTAGCCAGCATCAAAGTAAATGGTGAGAAGCTTGAAGCAATCCCACTAAAATCAGGGACTAGACAAGGCTGTCCACTCTCTCCCTACCTATTCAACATTGTACTTGAAATCCTAGCCAGAGCAATTAGACAACAAAAGGAGATCAAGGGGATACAAATTGGAAAGGAAGAAGCCAAATTATCACTTTTTGCAGATGATAGGATAGTATATATAAGTGACCCTAAAAATTCCACCAGAGAACTCCTAAACCTGATAAACAGCTTCAATGAAGTAGATGGATATAAAATTAACTCAAACAAGTCAATGGCCTTTCTCTACACAAAGGACAAACAGGCTGAGAAAGAAATTAGGGAAACAACACCCTTCTCAATAGCCACAAATAATATAAAATACCTAGGCGTGACTCTAACAAAGGAAGTGAAAGATCTGTATGACAAGAACTTCAAGTCTCTGAAGAAAAAAATTAAAGAAGATCTCAGAAAATGGAAAGATCTCCCATGCTCATGGATTGGCAAGATCAATATAGTAAAAATGGCTATCTTGCCAAAAGCAATCTACAGATTCAATGCAATCCCCATCAAAATTCCAACTCAATTCTTCAACGAATTAGAAAGGGCAATTAGCAGATTCATCTGGAATAACAAAAAACCTAGGATAGCAAAAACTCTTCTCAAGGATAAAAGAACCTCTGGTGGAATCACCATGCCCAACCTAAAGATGTACTACAGAGCAATTGTGATAAAAACTGCATGGTACTGGTATAGCGACAGACAAGTAGACCAATGGAACAGAATTGAAGACCCAGAGATGAACCCACACACCTATGGTCACTTGATCTTTGACAAGGGAGCTAAAACCATCCAGTGGATAAAAGACAGCATTTTCAACAAATGGTGCTGGCACAACTGGCTGTTATCATGTAGAAGATTGCAAATTGATCCATTACTATCTCCTTGTACTAAGGTCAAATCTAAGTGGATTAAGGATCTCCACATAAAACCAGAGACACTGAAACTTATAGAGGAGAAAGTAGGGAAAAGCCTAGAAGATATGGGTACAGGGGAAAAATTCCTGAATAGAAGAGCAATGGCTTGTGCTGTAAGATCAAGAATCGATAAATGGGACCTCATAAAATTGCAAAGCTTCTGCAAGGCAAAAGACACCGTCAATAAGACAAAAAGACCACCAACAGATTGGGAAAGGATCTTTACCTATCCCAAATCGGATAGGGGACTAATATCCAATATATATAAAGAACTCAAGAAGGTAGACGCCATAAAATCAAATAACCCCATTAAAAAATGGGGCTCAGAACTGAACAAAGATTTCTCACCGGAGGAATACCGAATGGCAGGGAACCCCATGAAAAAATGTTCAACATCCTTAATCATCGGGGAAATGCAAATCAAAACAACCCTGAGATTCCACCTCACACCAGTCAGAATGGCTAAGATGAAAAATTCAGGTGACAGAAGATGCTGGCGAGGATGTGGAGAAAGAGGAACACTCTTCCATTGTTGGTGGGATTGCAAGCTTGTACAACCACTCTGGATATCAGTCTGGTGGTTCCTCAGAAAATTGGACATAGTACTACTGGAAGATCCAGCAATACCTCTTCTGAGCATATATCCAGAAGATGGCTCAACCGGTAAGAAGGACACATGCTCCACTATGTTCATAGCAGCGTTATTTATAATAGCCAGAAGCTGGAAAGAACCCAGATGCCCCTCAACAGAGGAATGGATACAGAAAATGTGGTACATTTACACAATGGAGTACTACTCAGCTATTAAAAAGAATGAATTTATGAAATTCCTAGTCAAATGGATGGTCCTGGAGGGCATCATCCTGAGTGAGGTAACCCAATCACAAAAGAACTCAAACAATATGTACTCACTGATAAGTGGATATTAGCCCAGAAACTTAGGATACCCAAGATATAAGATACAGTTTGCTAAACTCATGAAACTCAAGAAGAATGAAGACCAAAGTGTGGACACTTTGCCCCTTCTTAGAATTGGGAACAAAACACCCATGGAAGGAGTTATAGAGACAAAGTTTAGAGCTGTGACGAAAGGATGGACCATCTAGAGACTGCCATATCCAGGGATCCATCCCATAATCAGCTTTCAAAAGCTGACACCATTGCATACACTAGCAAGATTTTGCTGAAAGGACCCAGATATAGCTGTCTCTTGTGAGACTATGCCGGGCCTAGCAAACACAGAAGTGGATGCTCACAGTCAGCTATTGGATGGCTCACAGGGCCCCCAATGGAGAAGCTAGAGAAAGTACCCAAGGAGCTAAAGGGATCAGCAACCCTATAGGTGGAAAAACATTATCAACTAACCAGTACCTCGGAGCTCTTGACTCTAGCTGCATATGTATCAAAAGATGGCCTAGTCAGCCATCACTGGAAAGAGAGGCCCATTGGACTTGCAAACTTTATATGCCCTAGTACAGGGGAACGCCAGGGCCAAAAAGTGGGGGTGGGTGGGTGGGAGGTTATGGGGGACTTTTGGGATAGCATTGGAAATGTAAATGAGGAAAATACCTAATTTTTAAAAAATGAGAATAAAAAAAAAAAAAGAGGAACACTCCTTCATTGTTGGTGGGATTGCAAGCTTGTACAACCACTCTGGAAATCAGTCTGGCAGTTCCTCAGAAATTTGGACATAGTACTACCGGAGGATCCCGCAATACCTCTCCTGGGCATATATCCAGGAGATGTCCCAACCGGTAAGAAGGACACATGCTCAACTATGTTCATAGCAGCCTTATTTGTAATAGCCAGAAGATGGAAAGAACCCAGATGACCCTCAACAGAGGAATGGATACAGAAAATGTGGTACATTTACACAATGGAGTACTACTCAGCTATTAAAAAGAATGAATTTATGAAATTCCTAGGCAAATGGATGGACCTGGAGGGCATCATCCTGAGTGAGGTAACCCAATCACAAAGGAACTCACACAATATGTACTCACTGATAAGTGGATATTAGCCCAGAAACTTAGGATACCCAAGATATAAGATACAATTTGCTAAACGCATGAAACTGAAGAAGAACGAAGACCAAAGTGTGGACACTTTGCCCCTTCTTAGAATTGGGAGCAATCACCCATGGAAGGAGTTACAGAGACAAAATTTGGAGCTGTGACAAAACGATGGACCATCTAGTGATTGCCATATCTTGGGATCCATCCCATAATCAGCTTCCAAAAGCTGACACCATTGCATACACTAGCAAGATTTTGCTGTAAGGACCCACATATAGCTGTCTCTTGTCAGACTATGCCGGGGCCTAGCAAACACAGAAGTGGATGATCACAGTCAGCTATTGGATGGGTCACACGGCCCCCAATGAAGGAGCTGGAGGAAGTACCCAAGGAGCTAAAGGGATCCGCAACCCTATAGGTGATACAACATTATGAACTAACCAGTACCCCGGAGCTCTTGTCTCTAGCTGCATATGAATCAAAAGATGGCCTAGTCGGCCATGACTGGAAAGAGAAGCCCATTGGACTTGCAAACTTTATATGCCCCAGTACAGGGGAATGCCAGGGCCAAAAACTGAAGTGGGTGGGTAGGGGAGTGCGCAGGGGTGGGTATGGGGGACTTTTGGGATAGCATTGGAAATGTAAATGAGGAAAATATATAATAAAAAATTAAAAAAAAAAAAAAGCAACACTAGCAATGAGCCTTCTCCTTCTCCCCAGGGAGGTTTTCAGACCTTGAGGGAGCTGATACTAGATCTGATTCCACAGAAGCTCTTGCCCTTGGGTTAAAAATGCTGCTACTACATACCAAAGCATATTTCTATAAAGGCTGTAAATAAAGTGAGAACTAAAGGGCTAAACCATTGTCTAGTCAAAAAAAAAAAGAAAGAAAGAAAGAGAGAGAGAGAGAGAGAGAGAGAGAGAGAGAGAGAGAGAGAGAGAAAGAAAGAAAGAAAGAAAGAAAGAAAGAAAGAAAGAAAGAAAGAAAGAAAGAAAGAAAGAAAGAAAGAAAGAAAGAAAGAAAGAAAGAAAGAAAGAAAATACTTCAAGCCAGGTTTAGTGGCTCATTCCTATGATCCCAGTGCTCAGGAGGCAGAGGCAGACAGAACTCTGGGAGTTTGAGGCCAGCCCACTCTACATAGAACGTTCCAGGGCAGACAGGACTACATGTCTCAAAATAAAATAAAATAAAATAAAATAAAATAAAATAAAATAAAATAAAATAAAATAAAATAAAATAAAATAAAATAAAATAAAATAAAATAAAATAAAATAAAATACTCCACAAGCTTCCCACAGGCCAATTTGGTGCAACATTTTCTCAACTGAGGTTCCTCTTCCCAAATAACGCAGTATGGTAGTTTGAATAAGAATGGTCTCCATAGACTCTTGTATGTGAATGCTTAGTCACCAGGGAGTGGCATATTTGAACGAGATTAAGATGTGTGACCTTATAGGAGGAAGTGTGTCACTATGGGTTGAGCTCTGAGTTTTCAAAAGCTCATGAGGAGCCCAGAGTCTCTTCCTGATCTGGGTGTAGAACTCTCAGCTACCTCTCCAGCACCATGTCTGCCAGCGTGCCACCATGTCTGCCAGCGTGCCACCATGTTCCCCAGCATGATAATGGACTAAACCTCTGAAACTGCAAGCAATCCCCCATTAAATGCTTTTCTTTATATGAATTTCCATAGAATAGTAACTAAGGCATCTAGTGTAAGACAAATTAACATAAAACTAGCCAGCATGCTCTACAAATATGGCCTTGTGGTAAGAGGCCTGAGCCTAGAGCCACCACCTTTACTTGCTTGGCTGTTTGTACCTTTAGATCTGTGTGTCTGTTGTGGGGTAAACTTACATTCAACATAACTCAAACATCAGATCAATGCAAATGACAAAATTTTATTGCAATCAAGCTGCTACTGATTGATTAGGGCCACAGAACAGACTTGGGAACTGAACTTCAGGGTGGGCTGTATTGCACTCTCCAATCATATTTTGGTAAAAGGGATGTGAGCCAGGGAGTTTTCACCAATCATGTTAGGAGTAGGTTCCTGGGCCTGGAAACAGGATCCTGGTTCAACCCTTCCAGCAAGATGGAGAAGCTGTCTCTACTCAGACAACTGCTCCTCTGTAGTCTCCCCCAGCCTTGAGCAGCCGGCTCAGACCTGTTCTGCCACTGTGAGCAAGACCACCTAGAGTGGAGCCTTCTGACCTAGATAGGTCTATTGTTCTGCCACCTCTGCGGGTTTTCTCCAAGACACAGCCACTGGCTGAGAGGCTGAACCTGAACCTGAGACATTCCTAAGTAAGCAACAGCCTGGTGACAAAGCAACAAGAGCCTGGCGTGGCCAGGGATGAGCCTTCCCCCTTTATAAGCTCAGACTCTTAAGTAAACTTTGGGCCTTGATCATTATCTTTGTCTTGGTCTCGTTATTTCTCTGGATATTTTCTCCCATGCAGCCCCAGCCTCCCTTTCGGGAACCTGGTTCGTACAGCTGTGGGCGGCTACACTCCTTTCCAAGTTGTCCCTGAGATGTTGGGATTCAGACAACTGTTTCCTTATAGTAAGACCTACTCGTCTATTGGGAAGTCCCCAGCTCCCTTAGGGCTTGGGATCATGAATTTCTTTTTTCTCTGTGATTAAATGGAGTGTAAAAATGAAACAGTAATACTTAGAATCTAAGTTTCTTTTGCTTGTTCCCAACATGCCTATCTCCACGTGGCTTGTGTGTAGCCAGTATGTGCCTGGTGCCTGCTGGTGGCTGCTTGCCTGGTGGCTTTAGGCTGGAGTGAAAGATGATTGTGAGTCCTCAAAATCTCTCCAGCCTCCTGGCCCCCAGTGACCCTCCCCCTTTCCTGCTTTGGGAACATGAACCTCACACAGTAGGAGGGTAGGGAAGCTAGGGACTGAGCAAGAATGGAAGTGTAAGAGATGATAACAGGATTTAATAAGAGTTGATAACCACTCTTGGTTACATAGCGACGCTGAGCCCACCCTGACCAAATCAGACCCTGTCAAAAAACAACAAACAAACAACCCAGAAAAATAACACTCATTCTATTAAAAAAAGAAATTTTTTTCTGCCTATGAGCATTGTACAATAAAGCTTGACCCAAAAAATTGCAGGATAAATTGTTCAGCGGCTTGGTCCTTCTTTATACTTTTCTTATATTCCTCCTTCAACAAAGGTAACCCCAGAGCAGAAAATAATCTTCTTTCTTTCTATTTTGGTGGGGGGTAGTATGATGATAGA
Organism: Mus musculus; assembly: GCF_000001635.26. NCBI lineage: Eukaryota > Metazoa > Chordata > Mammalia > Rodentia > Muridae > Mus > Mus musculus. The sequence continues at coordinate 51,130,812 of NC_000080.6, read as the reverse complement.
ACCCAGGGACCTCTGTGCACTAAGCAAGTGCTCATTGACGGAGCTCCATCATAACCCATGCACTCTTTTTTTTTAAGCTCCGTTTTGATAGCGTAGGCATCTTAATTCTTCCAACACCTTCCCTTTTCTGTGGGAACAGAAGGCAAAGTGGAATAAACTGTAAGAGAACCTGTATCAAACAGAAGAAAAGGCCTAGCCTCACACAATCTTATCTAAGTGCACAGGCACTAGTTGGTAGGGAGGGTCTTCCTTCTTTGGGTGTTCACAGGCCACAATGAAGAACTTGTATTGCTTATCACTACTATAGCGGCAGTTAGGATAGGCTCCTCCAGTGTGTGAGCAGTCAGTCATCTTGACAGGTTCTGCGCTCTCGTGGCAGTTCTTCCGACCGTTCTTGCAGGTGATATTGTGCAAACTGCAGGTAGCAGCCACATTCTGGAAAGATTCATGCAGAAAGGTGTTTATCTGTTTACAGTGTTGGGTATAATTGTTGACACCGCGCATGGCTGTGTTGCATGGTTGACGACTTGTCTGTACGTGCTGAATTTCAAACCAGTGTGCCCTGGAGAGACCCTTAGGCTGAGAGCAAAGTAGATACATCGGCTCCCACAGCTCAAGCAGCAATAGGAGAGGAAGGTACCTGGGAAGGTCTACCACCATGTTTTCTGTGTAGGGAAAAGGAAGATTGTGGTGATAGAAGAAGCAATAAGAGCAAACGTATCTATCACAACTAGCTTGATTTTTCCCCCTTCCTTTTATGATTTCATAGCTCCTAAAAAATGAAGTAAGCTAGTCTCATATTCAAATTCTATGAAAAATTTGAAATCCAATAAGGAGGTCAGAGACGAGTAGGCTGGCCTGATTGTCACCTCTCATCCTCTTTGACCTAAATTCATACATGAATGCTTCCTGTTGGGATCACAGCACAAATGCCCGTGCATCCACAGATCTTCAGAGAAACCAGAAATGTTAAGCACACAAGATTGTCTTTCCAGTGGGAAAGAGGAAAACCCCCGACCTTCCATCCAGAAAGCTGACAACTGGAAGTGGTTAACATTCTGGTGACCTGTGTTATCGGTTGGGCCAGCTATATGAAGCTCCTGCAACCAGGACTGAAGGTTGCTCTTAATATAAATGACTCTTACAGTCAGAGGCTCCCCCAAGGTTCCATAACAAGGACCAGAATTGACTAATGACCCAAATGACCTCTATGCTCTCTGTATGCCTGAAACCAGGCCAGACCTTTAAGCCCTTAAGCTAGTACAGGTAGCTTATCTTTAGAACCTATTTCTTTGAAGAAATGACACTACCCTGAGTTGAGTTTCAATGTTACTACAGTTCCTTGTGCATCAGAGATTGAATTATGCCAGGAAACTTTTTTTTCCAAATTATACTGGGTTTAAATACACTGGGAATAAACCGCCTGTTATTAGACTCTCAGAAGTCCGATCCAGTCAATTTGTACCCAATCTTCACTCTTATCTCTTCGTGGGGTTCCCTTCCCTGTATGATACCTGCAGTAACACCCCCCATCCTCCCGCTGCAGCTTCCACCTGTCATCCCTTGGTCCATGTTTATCTTCCCTCTCCAGTTGGCATTTCCCAGACAACTCCGCTGCCTGGCCAGGGGCCTGAAGCACCTCTCTTACCTGCTGGTTGTGCTGGGCTCCTATGGTGAACAGGGCCAGATGATCCGTCCCAGGCTCAGAATATTTTGTTTGTTTCTCTTCTTCAAGCCGGTCACAGCTGCCTAGGTGGGGCACAGGAAGGCTTATTTTTAAGCCTATGAAAGAGAAACCTTAGATTTTGCAGAAGTACAGTGGGGTAAGACTCTCCACCTCCTAGTGAGCTCTTTAACAGTTCCAATGTCAGCGAAGAGGAAGAACAAACTCAACTCAAAAACCAAGTAGCCTCAAAGCTCAGAGGTTTAAGGACCTGATCACTTGCTGTGGGCTTAGCACTTCCTTTTTCACTGTAGCTTCCGTTTTTGAAGCCCTATGATTTTAGGTTTTTTTAACAAAAAAAAAAAAAAAATATATATATATATATATATAGCTGGTGCTTTTGGCCTCTTTGGGCACCTGCAATTACATTCATATAGTTCCTTTACCCCATACGCATCTTTAAAAATAGCTTTAAAAAAAAAACAACAACAAAAAAAACTTTTAATTGATTTTTTGAGAATTTCACATCATGCACCCAATCCCTCTCGTCACTCATCCCTCCGTATCCGCACTCCACCTTTGCACCTTCCCCACGGAAAGAAAACAAACATCTCACAGAGTGTATAACAGTATGTGCCACAGTAGACCCTTTTGTCCAAACATCTTTACTTGCAGATGTTCATTGCAGTGAGTCTTTGGTCTGGTTTGGGGACTCTGGCTTCTGCTAAACTATCAATACTGGATCCTCACTGGGACTCCTCTGGGATATCCTGTTATTGCCATGAGTCCTGGAGATCTTGCAGCTATGGTTCTGGAGGACCTGCCCCTTCATGTGCTCTGCCATAGATAGGGTAGATGTAAGGGTGGGCAAACTCAAAGCCCTGGATCTGGGCCTGGGTAGTAGCTGAGTTGGTGAGCCTAATAGCTCTCCTTTGCTCACACCAACTTGGCCAGATCTACTGTACTGCCCAGGCAAGGTTTAGGGTGCTCTCCAAATGCTACAGCTGGCAAGGGGTGGGGCCAGCTCTCCTATCTGCTTCAGGTGGCTAGCAGTCGGGGGAGGGGAGGCATCTCTCCCACGCCCACACCAACAGATGGCCCCTGAGGACAGCCAGTGTTTCTGCACTCATACCCTTGGGGCCCAGGTCACCCACAATCCTTAAAACCAGGGCCAGTTCTACTGTGCTTCTCCATATGGTGGGGGAGGGAGCTGATTTGAGCTGCAGCTGATGAAGGCCTGAGCCCTCTCCCACACTGCCCAAGTGAGGGATAGGATCAGCTTAGCATAGCCTAGTCCCAGGTGGCAGTCTAGACCAGAGACAGCCACACAGCCTTTGGTGATATCATGGGCCACAGACATCAACACAGACCCCTCCTTCTGCAGGGCCATGAACCCAGACATGGTTCTCAGTGGGAGCACAGGCCAGGATCTCATCATGACCACAAGCTATTCACATTAGGCTGTTCCTCACTGCCTTTGAGTCTCCAGTTCCCTCTCTCTTCATAGAGCACACATCCTTATGTCTCTCTTTCTTTTCCATTTCTCCACCACTCACTTGCTCATCTTAGTGGCACCTGTGCCTCTGGGTGTCTTCCATGTGGCACCAGGCAGAAATTGTCACAGCCAGGTAGTGGTTGGGTTGTCAAGGGCATGTTCTGCCCCCCACCCCCAAATAGCTTTTAAGGTTAGCTTCTTCTTTGACAATGCTATAAACCTACACAGACTCCACTCTGATCACACTCTTGCCTCCTCTCTTTTTAATTATGCATTTAATTTATATATATGTTTTGGTTTTGTTTATATATATTTAGTGTATATGTTTTGACACTGCCGCTCACACACACACACACAAACTTGTGTCATGGGGCGTGTGTGTCGATCAGAGGACAATTTGGAAGATCTGGTTTTCCCTTTCTACTGTAGGGATTCCAGGAATCAACTCAGATAATCAGGCCTGATGGCAGGCTCCTTTATCTGCTGAGTCCCCTCACCGGCCCCTTTCTCTTCTCCTCCTCCCACTCCAGCTCTTTCCCCTTGACACCAGATATTTGCATTGTTTAGTTTAGTTTAGTTTAGTTTAGTTTAGTTTAGTTTAGTTTAGTTTAGTTTAGTTTAGTTTAGTTTAGTTTTTGTTTGTACTTTGTGTGCCACTGGGTTTCAACAGGACTGGTCTTGTGGGCATGACTGTAAACCTTTCAACTGGAGCATGGGTACATCACTGAAGATAATGACTTCTCCTGGAGCCATCAGCTACAATTAACTCCTTGGAGAGGTCTCATGAGCCTCTCCTGTATCTACAACTGAATATTAATGGACTCAGTCTTGTGCATTTCCTGGCAGGCAGCCACAGATATTGTGAGTTCAGGCATGTCATGGCCTCATTGTGTCTGTAGGACAGACAGCATTACATGGCTGCCATCATCACCACCACCACTACCACCACCATCATCATCATCCAGCTGTTATACCTTGTCTCCCTTCTTGATGTTTTCTGAGCCTTGGAGAGGATGACATAGGTGGTCCATTCATAACTGAGCACCAGATATTCACCTGTCCTTAGCACCTTGACCAACTATGAGTCTTTCCCTTAATTGCCATTAGATGTGATTTTGTTTTTCTCTCTACAACTTTCCATGTACTTTCCTTGTTATGTATATTCAGTGTTTCAACCATGATTTGATATGGGAATTTTATTTTCTGGTTATATTTGGTGTTCTGTGTGCTTCTTCTATCTGGATGGGCTTGTCTTTCCCTAGCTTTGGAAACTTTTCTTCTATTCATTCACTGAAAATATTTTCTATGCCTTTGGTGTGAAAAATCTTTTCTTTCTAGTCCCACAGTTCATTTTGTCCCAGAAATTCTGCATGTTCAGTTCATATATTTCAGAAATGTGTGGTTGTGGTGGCTCATGCAGATGGGCCTCACTTGCCGTTTCCTCCTAGCTAGCTTTGCCAAGCCACCACCTACTGCCCCAGATGCTCTCTTTCCCCTCCTGTGCACCTTAGCCCCATGGATGGAAAACACTAGACAGTTTTATTATTTTAAAATTAGCCAGATACACAATGACTGGATGAAGAATCTCCTGCCCTAATCTAATTAGCTAACAGCTAGCTCCCAACAACCTCCTTAGCCCGGCTCTCACCGGAGACAGAGGCTGCATGTCCTAGGTGCCCGGGTGGCTTACATGGTTGGTTGTGCTTCTTCTTCTAAAACCTGGCTGAAAAGACTCCTCTCTCTCCCCCGCATTCCTTCTCTTCCTTCCGGGACCTGGAACTTCCACTTCACCCAGCAATTGGCTCTCATCTTCTTTACTGACACAGTCAAGAGCCAATTAGGGAACCAGATTTTAGTATCAGCTCCTCCCCCTACAGCAGACAAGGAATGGAACATATAGGAAAAGCAGAAGATTGGTCCACAAATAACATAAAGGTAACAGCTTTATTATAAACAGCTCCCTTACGATGGGAGGGGAACTAGAGCTGTCAGTTCCCTAACTGGACTCTGAGTTAGATATTTTATAGGATGATTCCCCTAGTAGTCCTGTTTAGATAACTGCCCCCATTCCTTCTCATCATCTCTCTTCACAATAGACTCTGGGAACAAGAAGCCGTCATCATCAAGAGCCTGCTCACTTCCCTGTGAGACTCCTGAGGGACTCTGAGTTAGATTCCCTAGTAGACAGACAGAGATGGAGAGGGGCCATGAAAGGTGGTGAACTTCCAAGATGGTTGGCTTCATCCTCACCCTACTAAAGTGAGACAAGCCTAACAGCCTAAAAGAAAAGCTGTGAAGGCTTTCTCTCACCAGTGGGGCCCCTGAGAAGGCCTGATCAGAACATGTGTACCCCTGAGTTTCACGCCTGTCAGCTAGCTTGTCTTATTTTCAAACTGATCAACCCTAAATTATGGAGGAAGGTCCCTCAAGTCCCATAAAACCCCCAGTCCTTGAGAAGAGCCTGGAATTTCAGATGACTAAATGCCCTGTCTGCTTTGCAATCGGTCTTTTATTCTGTGTGCTTGTTGTGTATGTTCATGTGTCTTTCCTCACCCCTAATAAAGGCCTTTCTTTACCCAGAGTCTTGTTTTCTCCATCTGAAAACTTCACTGTTCTTACCTATTGTACTGAAGATTTTTTTCCTGCCCTGTAATTCTTTAACTGGCAGAGAAAATGAATCCGATTAAGGCTCCCAGATGGTGACATGTCT